>NW_026089622.1:16597052-16686010 GCF_024586455.1 Bactrocera neohumeralis
GTCACAGAATATATTTCAAACAAATCAACAAATTCTTCCAAGATTTGTTGGGCAACATTGCCTTCAGTGCTATAAGACTTCTTGCATGACAGTAGCCTTATACCTGCGTGCAATAAGAGGAAATGGTAGTAATGGTCACCACCAATGCAATACAAAACAAGTAAGGAAGGGCTAAGTTCGGGTGTCACCGAACATTTTATACTCTCGCATGATAAAGTGATAATCTAGATTTCATTATACGTCATTTACATATTTTTCAAATACCGTATTTTTGTAAAGTTTTATTCCGCTATCTTCATTGGTTCCTAATGTATATACCTACTCGTATTATACAGAAAAGGCATCAGATGGAATTCAAAATAGCGTTATATTGGAAGAAGGCGTGGTTGTGAACCGATTTTACCCATATTTCGTAGATCTCATCAGGGTGTTAAGAAAATATTATACACCGAATTTCATTGAAATCGGTCTAGTAGTTCCTGAGATATGGTTTTTGGTCCATAAATGGGCGAGGCCACGCCCATTTTCAATTTTTAAAAAAAGCCTGGGTGCAGCTTCTTCTGCAATTTCTTCCGTAAAATTTAGTGTTTTAGACGTTTTTTGTTAGTCGGTTAACGCACTTTTAGTAATTTTCAACATAACCTTTGTATGGGAGGCGTGGTTATTATCCGATTTCTTCCATTTTGAATTGATATGGAAATGCCTGAAGAAAACGACTCTGTAGAGTTTGGTTGACATAGCTATAGTAGTTTCCAAGATATGTACAAAAAACTTAGCAGGGGCGGGGCCACGCCCACTTTTCCAAAAAAAAAAGCGTTCAAATATGCTCCTCCCTAATGCGATCCTTTGTGACAAATTTCACTTTAATATCTTTATTTATGGTTTAATTATGACACTTTATAGGTTTTCGGTTTCCGCCATTTTGTGGGCGTGGCAGTTGGCCGATTTTGCCCATCTTCGAACTTAACCTTCTTATGGAGCCAAGGAATACTTGTACCAAGTTTCATCATGATATCTCAATTTTTACTCAAGTTACAGCTTGCACGGACGGACGGACGGACAGACGGACGGACTGACGGACGGACAGACGGACGGACGGACAGACAGACATCCGGATTTCGACTCTACTCGTCACCCTGATCACTTTGGTATATATAACCCTATATCTGACTCTTTTAGTTTTAGGACTTACAAACAACCGTTATGTGAACAAAACTATAATACTCTCCTTAGCAACATTGTTGCGAGAGTATAAATATATATACAATAAGAACTGCCTAAACTCTGTCGCTTTCCAACTGCTGATTTTATCAAAACTTCTGCATATTCGACCGAACTCTGAAGGAACTAAATTGGAAAGAAATGTTATTTTTTCGTTAACTTTGCTTACCTTTATATTGCCTTTTTTAATCAACAATTGAAGCAACTTTTTATATACCCCAAGATCTACAAGGTGCTTTGGGTATAAAGGAAATTGGGAAACCATTTTGAAATTTCCTGACTCTAAAATGCTTTTTCTAAATTTAAAAGGATTAATGTTATGTGATCTGCCTCTTCTATTTTTAAAAGAATGGTCAGCTCTTGTGAAAAACAAACTCTTTTTTCTTTGTAGTCAACCGCTTCATCACATTTAGAACAACTACTTTTTCTAGTATGCGACTGCACACCTGTAACAAGAGCTCGAGCGGGAGCATTGCAGAAAAACAAACGAATGTCGAATTTCTTCTTTACAGGATAATTACCAACCTGAAGACCATCATTGATGCTCCAATGTTTTTCTGTTCCAGAAAAGCATGCAATTGTAAGCCGCAATTCGTTTGGAAAATTATCTATCGATGCTAGAATAGGCCATAATACTTTATTCGAATTCTTGAATAATTTCAGGTTATCTATTCCCACATCTAGCACAATATTATTTTCATTTTCAAGTTGAGGAAATGAATTTTTCTCAAAATGATTTTGAATTCCTCTATATAAAAAAGTTCCACTTGGAATCGTTTGAATATTTATTTTTTTTCGGCTGGTACCTAGGAGATTTTTTGCCGTTAGAGGTAAATCTGTGCAACCTATTTTTCGCAACGTTTGCAGAAGATCGGTTACTGTATTATGGGAATACCCTATTTCTTAAAACCCAAGTTTTTAATTCTAAGCTAAATGAATTATTTTCTATCACTTTTAAAATTTCGCAATCACTATTATTCCTATCACTAACATACAATGTAGCTATCACTGCAGTTTGAAGAAAAATCAAGGGAGCTTAGTGAACGGCATCTCTCCACATCAGGATCACAATCAAAATTTACATCTTTTTCACAAATTTAGATGCACTAAGATTAAAAGCCTTTTTTCCCGGCTCATATATGCACTAAATGTATTTTTTTTTTCATATTGAATTAGTATTTGTTTTACTCACCCTTTTTCCAAATATCATTGCACTTGTAGACACAAAATATTCACAAATATTAAAGAAACACAATTAGAATAGGTTTAAATATTTATTTTAAATAATTTTGCATAAATATGCACAAGCAGAAATCTGCACAATTCTCAATTATCGACGCGTTTGTAACCGAAGCTAAAAAATGTGTTTGTCTTCTTTTGTTTTATTTTTGCTTAACATCTGTTGAGTGAAAAGCTTATAATATAAAACAAGCAAAAGACACAATAGATTGACTTCTTACTCATTTCAAAGATTTCTGAGCACATTTCAGTTCAATTGGCATATCTTCTTTTTGTAATATTCGAAATAAATATAACTTTTTTGAAATAATTAAAAAATAAAATAAAATTATTCTTTATTTCATTTTTCACGATTTTGTAAAAAAAAGTAAAATTTTTACCATTTTTCTGAAAAAAAACAACAAGCCACTTTTCTCACTTCTTTCTTGGAACAAACACCAGAAAGATGTTTAATTTATGATATTTAGCTTTTGCCATCGTCGCGAAAAGACGCTTGTGGGCAAAGGCACGCTCGGGGAGGTGTTACAGCGTCTGTTTTTGTGAATGAAGCGAGGTCGCTTGTGGAATATGCGCCTGCGTTTATGAATGAAATCGTTTTTGTTGTAAAATTTACTACATTTGGGCTTCGCCAATTCGGCTTGCCATGCTTATACTATTTAGGCAATTGTTGTTTTTGTAGAACAATGTTAAAATTTTTTGTTGGTAAAATATTCACATGTGTACGCATATGTATGTTTGTATGCTTGTGCATTATTTGTTCGGCAATGTATAATTTATTGCCGGTTAAATTGAAACGTTCCTGGCTGTAGTTTATACTGCGCGTGCCGGATGTTGATTGGTATATTGTTTATCCAGCATTATTATGTTTATCGCAGTTAACTTTAATGTTGCTAACTCCTCCGCCGTCAAAAACGAACTATTAGGGTTATTGGCACTTTTGACGTGTGAGTTTCCGATGTGTTTTCTTTATTATTGGCCACATTCACGTTTACATTGTAGCTCGATGGTTCTATTAGTTTTGTCTTACAATTCTTCCTTATGATTGATGCAGTGCGTATTGTTGCTAGACTGATCAGGCAAATAACTACTAATGAAAAATTTGTTATTAGAGCTGCTGTGTGGGCTGTCTGCAGTGTTTGTAAATGATTGGTGTTATTTATGTGGAGTTCCTTCATCATCTCAAGGCTGAGAATTTCCTCCTCTTTGTTCGACGGCATATTTGACTGTAGGATTGCTGGTAATGGTTTGCTAGTTAGTATTTCATTAAAGGAGTGTTTTTGGTTGTCGATTAAAATGTGGAATTACGATATTGAACGGCGTATGATCCCACAAGATTTATTTTTTGGTAATCGATTTCAATTGTGCCTTTATACTGGTTTAGTAATAATAGGTTGTCAAAAAAGTCTTGCGGTATTTTTGCTAGTTGGCGCTGAAAGCGCATAGTTCTTGTTTTATTCGTCGCATCGGGTCATGCTATACCTTCTTGTAAAGCTCATTTCACGGGCTAACACGTGATTGATTGTCGTTTCTTTTAAATCGTTTGAGAGTTATAGCGTCGCAAACATGGAGCAAAATAAAGAGAAAATACGTCATATTTTACAGTACTACTACGATAAAGGCAAAAATGCATCTCAAGCCGACAATAAAATTTGTGCAGTTTATGGACCCGATACAGTTTCCATTTCCACCGCACAACGATGGTTTCAACGTTTTCGTTCTGGTGTAGAGGTGGTCGAAGATGCACCACTCTCCTGAAGGCCTGTCGTCGAAAATTGCGATAAAATCGCTGTATTGGTCGAAAGATACCGGCATAGTAGCAGTCGTAGCATCGGTCAAGAGCTGGGCATGAGTCATCAAAAATTCATTTCAATTTCAATAAAAATACCGTAAGACTTTTTTGACAACCCATTATGATGCCAGCGGAGATGTTTTCTATCGATATGATGTGCTGGTTATTTATTTGAGTGCATTCTGCTGGTTCGCTTCTGAGTAGTTGCGGGACACAAGTAGTATTACTAATATCTATCATATTCTTATAGTTACAAATTCTTATATGATAATTCTCACTACATTTTGTTTTTATTCCAAATACCTTATGTTTACTACAGGTTACGATATCCTCATAGGGAATGTTATTAATAAATGAAGTTATTTTTTATGAAAATGGATTTTGCTAATGCTAGTTCTTCATTTGATAAAATATTGCCGATTCCGGCTTTGGCCCAATGAATCGCATAATCAATATTAATAATTTCTTCTTTTACAATCTTTAATTTATATTTTCATTCTATAGCAAAATTGCGTTGTACATCTTCATTAGATTGTACCGCTTTTAAAATCTTATTCGATACTCTCGTAATATTGTTTATCCTGTCAAAAATTATTTTATTATTACTACTTGATTATTGTTATTGTTTATTATATTATTTATTTGATTATCTAAAATTACTTAGTCGTCATGATCGGGATTTCCCGCGATCCATTTCCAGACTTTTCCTTTGTTTCTATAGATTTTTTAAATCTTTTGGGCCGGAATCTATATAGGTAAGTTTGTTTAAGGGTTAATTCATTTATCAAGATGGGTAGAAAAGGATTTTCTGATGTTATCTTGGTTTTAATAGTACTGTCAATTTCGTCGAGTGTCATTTGAAAAGCGTCTAGGTCTACTTTATGTATTATTCGGTAGGTTCCCGTTTGTATTCTTGTCAATCCTCTATCAAATGTTGCTAATTGTGAATTTGTATAGTCTATTATTTTAAAGTCTGCGTACACTAGGTGCACAAAAAACCTGCAAAGTAAAAGAGAAAAAAATTACTATTGTCTGATGTTTATTTTATGTACCGTTCGTCCTTTTTCAGTGATTACTACACTGGATTTGTCTTCCTTAACTGTTTCCTTTCTATATTTTGCAGTAAGTTTTGACCCTATTCGCTTGTTTATTCTGACATAAATTACATCTCCAGGAGTATATATTTTCATAGGTTTCCGTGTTTTATTATGGTTTTCTAAATCTTTTGTCTGGCTTCTCCGAAGGGTTTCTATATTTTCATGTCGTGCATTTTCATACTGCTCTGGGTCTACTGTGTCTGTCTTATGGGTCGTTTCCCTGTTGCGGAATGTATGGTGTAGTTATATTCGTATGTACATCGGTCTAAGAGTTCTTGGAATAAGCGGTGTGTGCGTTCCGTTTGAAGGCAGTTTTCAGACAGGGTAGAATAAAATCTTTCTACTTGTCCGTTAACTGTGCTTGTGTATGGGGGAGTTTTAAAAGTTTTAATACCGAGTTGGTCTTCGACCATAAATTGTATGGAAGCTGAATTTAAAGATTTCTCGTTGTCGATAACTATTGTTTTGGGTATACCAAAAGCGAAAAGTATTTGTTGCAAAGCTTCTCTGATATCTTCTATTGATTTTGACTCTATTACACAGTACAACAGCTAATCTGGGGGGTGAGAAATTCCAAGTCAGGGTGATGGTACTAGGTCAGTATAGTAAAACCCTCAAATGATTTGGCGTTCGTATGTGTCAGTTTTTTTTTTACGACCTTTTAAATTTTTTTCTTATCTTGATGTTTTTTCGCTTAGTTGTAACATTTTGGCAAAAACGTAGTTTAACATAACATTTAACATAACATTTTTTTCGTTTAGTTGTAACATTTTGGCAAAAACGTAGTTTAACATAAAAAAAACTACGTTTTCGCCAAAATGTTACAACTAAGCGAAAAAACATCAAGATAAGGAAAACATTTAAAAGGTCATAAAAGGTAAAGGTCGATAACTATTGTTTTGGGTATACCAAAAGCGAAAAGTATTTGTTGCAAAGCTTCTCTGATGTCTTCTATTGATTTTGACACTATTACACAGTACAACAGCTAATCTGGGGGATGAGAAATTCCAAGTCAGGGTGATGGTACTAGGTCAGTAGAGTAAAACCCTCAAAGGGTTTAGCGTTCGTATGTGTCAGTTTTTTTTATGACCTTTTAAATGTTTCCCTTATCTTGATGTTTTTTCGCTTAGTTGTAACATTTTGGCGAAAACGTAGTTTTTTTTATGTTAAACTACGTTTTTGATGACATACTGACCTAGTACCATCACCCTGACTTGGAATTTCTCACCCCCCAGACAATAATCCAAAAAATGTTCCACAGTGTTATTTTAACTTGAGCATATTTGGAGAATTTATCTACTGCTATTAGAACTAATTTTTTTTCCGTACTGTAAACATCTATATGCACAATTTCTCCAGGGTATTGAGGTATTGGAGTTTCTAATAGTTGCGGTTTATTGGGGATGCGATCATACTTGTTTTCCTTGCAGACTCTACACTGTTTAATTATATTTTATATTTTTGTTTTCATCTTTGGAAAGTAACATCTTTGTATTAGTGTGTTCGTTTAGTATTTCCTCGTTTTGTGCATCCTCGCTTGTTATGTCCTTTACTTCTATTTGGGAGTACCGAAATTTATAATTACCAAAGTGAAGCGGGTAAATTTCTTGGATTTTCCCATATTATTTCTTCAGAGGTAAATATACCCTTTATCACTGAGGGGTTAAGGTATCGTTTCAATAGTGAAGTTAAATTCTCTGTTGAAAAGTTGGGTTTGGTGATTATATATTATGTCTATGGTAGGTCGGGAATGGTATTTTAAACTGGTAGCTGTCTTCATCTGCTAAGGAGATCCAAATTTGATTCTTGAATGCATTCATGGGTCCTTCTACTGCTGGAAGTAGATTGTGTGATGAGCTTTCGTCGGAATGTGTAGCAACTGATAAGGAGTTTACTTCAAAAGGCCTGGATAATGTATCTGCAACTACATTGGCTTTCAATGGTTTGTATTTTAATTCATAGTTATATTCTTCAAGTATGGCTTTCCATCGCTTTAGTTTGGAGTTATTATTTTTTTTACTGAGAGCGTATGTAAGTGGTTGGTGGTCTGTATGTATTACAACTTTTGCTGTACCGTATAGATAGTTTCTACATGAGTTCAGTACCCATATAATGGCAAGAATTTCTTTTTCGTTGACTGCGTAATTTTCTTTGGACTTGTTCAATGTTCTTGATATAAAGTTTATTGGTTTGCCATTTTGCTCTAAGACGGCGCCTATGGCATACTTTGAGGCGTCAGTAGTTAGGTCAAATTCTTTCTTATAATCAGGATATTGTAAAATTACGTCTTTAGATGTCAGTGTGGATTTAATTTTGTTGAATGCAGATTTAGCTTCCTGATTTAGATTTATTTGGATTTTCTTCGAGCTTTTTTCGACATTCTTCCTTCCTCACCTCTAAGAAAGGATGTAAGTGGCTTGGCCAATTTGGCATAATCCTTGACAAATTTTCTATAATATGCGGATAAGTCTAAGAATGATCGTAAGTCCTTGATCGTCTGGGGGTATGGAAAATTTGAGATTGATTGTACTTTGGAAGGGTTTGTAGAAATTTTCTTGGAAGATACAACGAATCCTAGGATTTCGACCTACTTTTTGAAGAGTTCGCATTTATCGATTTGAACCTTCATGTTTGCTTTACTGAGGGTATCAAAAACTGTGTGCATGTGTTCGGAGTGTGATTTTTCGTCTCTACTAAATATAATTATATCGTCTTTATATACATATCATATTTTGCCTATGTATTGTCTTAGTATGTTGTCAAGCGTCGAAATATGGCTGGGGCATTTTCCAAATCAAACGGAAGTCGGGTGAACTCGTTTTTCCCATTGTTCACCGAAAATGCTTTTTTTTCCACGTCAGATTCCTTAAGAGGAATTTGATGGAAACCGGTTTTTAAATCAATCACAGAGAAAAATCGGTTTTCTCCTAGTTGGGAGAGAACTTTATTTATTTCAGGTATTGGATACCTATCTGCAACTGTAACTGCGTTTAGCTTCCTGTAATCTATAACCATTCTAAATTTGTGTCTGCCAGACGCGTCCTCTTTTTTAGGCACTACCCATACAGGTGAGTTATAGGGTGATCTTGATTGTCGTATGATACCGTCGTCTAATAATTTATTTACTTGTTTTTCAACTTCCTGTTTAAGGCTAATAGGATAAAGGTAGGACTTGGAGTATATAGGCGTGTCTGAATTTGTTCGAATGCCTGCAGCTACTTTTGTTGTGTAGGTTAGTTTTTCGTCCGGTTCCGAAAATAGGTTTCGGTGCTTTTGTACTAGTTTCCTTATTGCATGTTTTTCTACTGTACTCATACGTTCGTCGCGGATATGTATTAAGTTAACGTCTTGTACACTATATTGTCTCAGATAGATTCTTTTCGTATTTGCTATTATCATGTAATTTTCTTTTGTGTGTATGATTGCTGAAAGTGCTTTTAAGCTATCGTTTCTTAATATGGCATGGAAAATTAATTTGCAATTTTCCTAATTGAAAAGATTTAGATATGTTTGGTGAGTAATTTTTATTTTGCCGTCTACTGAGTTGGCTAGAAAAGGAGTATTGTTCGCTATTGCATTTTCTACTAAGCTTGATTGTATGTAATTTTTATTGAATCCGGTGTCTACTAATATTTGCATTATTTCGCCGCTCTTCGTCCTGCATCTGAAATAAGGTAGCAAAGAGCAATTTAGTCCAAAAATTGTACGTCAGTGAGGTCGAGTGTTTCTTCAATTGTGTCCTTGTGATTTGGCTCATTGTATGTTTGCTCATTGTAGTCGTATGGGTTATTGTAGTTGTATTGGTCATTGTAGTTGCATACGCTTTCGTTGTCTAGTCGTTCATTAGAATTTATGTGAAAGTTTCTTTGAATTTTTTGTGGGGGGTTATTTATCATTGAAGCGTTTGATGGTCTTTTACCGGATTCTTGGGGTTTTGGCCGATTTGCGTAATTAACGGCTCTTGTCCTTATACTCTCATCCACGTCCATCGGTTGAGGTGGTTTAGGGGGTCTAGGAGGAGCAATGTTTTGCTGTGGACTATATCGGAGGATGGGGTCATGTGTAGAAGTTCACGCAAGTGAGGAAAGTTCTCTGATCGCCATTCACTTGGGAGTGGCCAGAAACGATTCTTTTACATATGACTCAAGCAGCCCACGACTTCCGGTCTTTGACCAAGTATCCTCTGGGTAGCCTAAGAACATCCGTTCGAAGGTGAGCTAAAGTGAGAAGGCGAAACATCCCCTGCATAGGGTTGTGCGCTGGGTTTGGGACCCGCCACGTAAAAAGCCTACCCCAACGAAAAACGACAAACAGCCTCGGATGAGAAACCCTCTTTTGTTGACGACCATGGCAAACGAAATAAGGCCAACGATATCAGGGCATGCACCCGGAATGTCCGGTCCCTTAATTGGGAAGGTGTCGCTGCCCAGCTGGTTGATGTCCTCGTGAAAATAAAGGCTGACATCACCGCCGTCCAAGAAATGCGATGGACGGGACAAGGACAGAGACGAGTAGGTCCTTGTGACATTTACTACAGTGGCCATGTAAAGGAGCGCAAGTTTGGTGTTGGATTCGTGGTGGGAGAGAGACTCCGTCGCCGAGTACTATCATTCACTCCGGTGAATGAACGTCTAGCCACAATCCGCATCAAAGCGAGGTTCTTCAACATATCGCTGATCTGCGCCCACGCTCCGACGGATGAGAAGGACGATGTGACCAAAGATGCCTTTTATGAGTGCTTGGAACGCACTTATGAGAGATGCCCCCACCACGATGTCAAAATCGTGCTTGGCGACTTTAACGCCAGGGTAGGCAAAGAAGGTATCTTTGGCACTACGGTCGGTGAATTCAGCCTCCACGAGGAAACATCCCCAAATGGGTTGAGGCTGATCGACTTCGCCGGGGCCCGAAATATGGTTATCTGTAGTACTAGATTCCAGCACAAAAAAATTCATCAAGCTACCTGGCTGTCTCCGGATCGAAAAACTACCAACCAGATCGATCATGTTGTGATAGACGGAAGACACGTCTCCAGTGTTTTAGATGTGCGTGCGCTCCGAGGTCCTAACATCGACTAGGACCACTATCTTGTTGCAGCCAAGATTCGCACCCGCGTCTGTGCATCAAAAAACGCACGCTAACAAACACAAGGAAGGTTCGACGTCGAAAAGCTGCAATCACAACAGACTGCCGAACGATTTTCTACTCGGCTTGCACTCATGCTCTCTGAGAGCACTCATCAACAACTCGGTATAAGGGAACTGTGGGACGGCATTTCAAACTCCTTACGTACAGATGCATCCGAAACCCTTGGTTTTCGGAAAGTGCAAAAGAACAACTGGTACGACGAGGAGTGCCGCGCCGCAGCGGAAAGAAAACAGGCTGCCTACCTCGCAACGTTACGATCGACCACAACACGTGCGGGATGGGATAGATACCGAGAATTGAAGAGGGAAGCGAGACGCATCTGCAGACAGAAAAAGAAAGAGGCCGAAATGCGTGAGTATGAAGAGCTTGATAAGCTGGCCGACAGGGGTAATGCTCGAAAATTCTACGAAAAAATGCGGCGGCTTACAGAAGGTTTCAAGACCGGAGCATACTCTTGTAGAACCCCCAAAGGCGATCTAGTGACTGATACCCAGAGCATACTTAAATTATGGAGGGAACACTTCTCCAACTTGCTGAATGGCAGAGAATGCACAACGCCAGGAGAAGGTGAACCCGATTCCCCAATCGATGACGATAAAGCAGACGTTCCATTACCCGACCATGAAGAAGTTCGAATAGCAATTGCCCGCCTGAAGAACAGCAAAGCGGCGGGGGCCGATGGATTGCCGGCCGAGCTATTCAAACACGGCGGCGAAGAACTGATAAGGAGCATGCATCAGCTTCTTTGTAAAATATGGTCGGACGAAAGCATGCCCAACGATTGGAATTTAAGTGTGCTATGCCCAATCCATAAAAAAGGAGACCCCACAATCTGCGCCAACTACCGTGGTATTAGCCTCCTTAACATCGCATATAAGGTTCTATCGAGCGTATTGTGTGAAAGATTAAAGCCCACCGTCAACAAACTGATTGGACCTTATCAGTGTGGCTTTAGACCTGGAAAATCAACAACCGACCAGATATTCACCATGCGCCAAATCTTGGAAAAGACCCGTGAAAGGAAAATCGACACACACCACCTCTTCGTCGATTTCAAAGCTGCTTTCGACAGCACGAAAAGGAACTGCCTCTATGCCGCGATGTCTGAATTTGGTATCCCCGCAAAACTAATACGGCTGTGTAAACAGACGTTGAGCAACACGAAGAGCTCCGTCAGAATCGGGAAGAACCTCTCCGAGCCGTTCGATACCAAACGAGGTTTCAGACAAGGCGATTCCCTATTGTGTGACTTTTTCAACCTGCTTCTGGAGAAAATAGTTCGAGCTGCAGAACTTAGTAGAGAAGGTACCATCTTTTATAAGAGTGTACAGCTGCTGGTGTATGCTGATGATATTGATATCATCGGCCTTAACACCCGCGCCGTTAGTTCTGCTTTCTCCAGACTAGACAAGGAAGCAAAACAAATGGGTCTGGCAGTGAACGAGGGCAAGACGAAATATCTCCTGTCATCAAACAAACAGTCGTCGCACTCGCGACTTGGCACTCACGTCACTGTTGACAGTCATAACTTTGAAGTTGTAGATAATTTCGTCTATTTAGGAACCAGTATTAACACCACCAACAATGTCAGCCTGGAAATCCAACGCAGGATTGCTCTTGCCAACAGGTGCTACTTCGGACTGAGTAGGCAATTGAAAAGTAAAGTCCTCTCTCGACGAACAAAAGCCAAACTCTATAAGTCGCTCATAATTCCCGTCCTGCTATATGGTGCAGAGGCTTGGACGATGTCAACATCTGATGAGTCGACGTTGCGAATTTTCGAGAGAAAAGTTCTGCGAAAGATTTATGGTTCTTTGCGCGTTGGCCACGGCGAATATCGCATTCGATGGAACGATGAGCTGTACGAGATATACGACGACATTGACATAGTTCAGCGAATTAAAAGACAGCGGCTACGACATGACCTGTGTTGTCCGGATGGATGAAAACACTCCAGCTCTGAAAGTATTCGACGCAGTACCCGCCGGGGGAAGCAGAGGAAGAGGAAGACTTCCACTCCGTTGGAAGGACCAAGTGGAGAAGGACCTGGCTACGCTTGGAATATCCCATTGGCGCCACGTAGCGAAAAGGAGAAACGACTGGCGCGCTGTTGTTAACTCGGCTATAATCGCGTAAGCGGTGTCTACGCCAATTAAGAAGAAGAAGATATAGATTTTTCGAATGTCAAGAATCGATTCTTAATCGACTTCGAATGCTGAAGATCGATTCCGAAAAATCGATTATTTTACGAGAAAACTCGATTCTGGAGTAGAATCGGAATCGAGTTTGCCATCCCTTCTGGCAGCCATCGCGTGCACATATAATAACCTCCGCACAATAACCACCACAAAAAAATTATTTTTTTTCCATGTTATTTATATGGTAAACAGAAAATTTGAAACAGGCACCTCTTAAAATTAATATTAAGAGCTCATCTTTTGAGTGACTTTCTTTTTCACATTTCGAAAGTTTTTAGCCCGTTTTTCAGTTAAAAAAAAAGGTTGACTCAGAATGACACACCCTAATACACATATTGTTTTAATAAATTTAATTTCTATTAGTTAGAAATATAATACAAAAATATTTATAGTATAGTATATTATGTAAAAATCAAATAACATTATTAAATATGCAAGTCCAAATTGACTGTAAATAATACTATGCATGCATTCATACAAAATTATTACATATTTACATGCCAATATGGAAATGCCGACGGCAAAAAGCATACATATTTGCATGCATTGCGATTGCCTGTTTCCAAGCAAAAATTGAAGCATGAAAATATCACAATGCTGTGGTTGGGAGTATCATTAGGAGCATGCATACATACATATATTTATGTCTCTTCATATTCTTGAATGTGTGAGAGAGCTGTATTTGTACACATTCTTCGCTGTTAAAAATGGAATATCAAAGAACTTATTTTTCTTCAATATTCTCTGCTTGGGCATACATGCTATGGAATCATATGCCGAAAATACATATATTTTTTTCTCTTCATATTCAGTTTGAGTATGTGGAGAACTGTTAAAAGTGTTAACATTTCACAGTGTGAATGCTGTGGTTGTGAGGTGAATTGCGTACTTCAATTCTATAAAATGTTCGACATCGAACCTGCACCTTCTCAATGTTTTAAGTTCTCTGCTCTGTTGTCTATTAGTGGATTTCACCACAAAAAATTATTAGCGGATTTCACCAATATTTAACATGAGGGGGTCGAAAATAGCAGAATGTATTTTCATCCCAAAAAATGATTTGGTTAAAGGCTTTATAAAATGAGGCAAATCTTGCTTTTCCGGAAAAAAATTGTGAAAATATTTTGTTTTCCATTTCATATTTATTAATTTTTTAAGTAATTTTTACGGAATATTTCGAAGAGCTTATGTGTAAAAGGTTTTAGCAAAGTTTGTTACCTTTTTTAGCTGTGTTTATAGAAATACCACAATGGAACAACATAGTAGTATTGTTACCAGCAAAATACTAAATTGCTCATATGGTATTTTGCTAGTATTTGGTGACACACATATGGTATTTATACCATATATGGTATTGTTACTACATGTCTGTCACGGGTATTATTGCAATACGAAATAAAAGACTTTCCATTTTTGAATATAATAAATAATTCTAAAATACCAATGAAGTTACAAATTGTAGCAACGTATGCAGATTATTTAATGTTAATAAATACTTGTATTATTCGCCTTGAAATGAGTAATTTCTTTTTGTATTAGATGCACCAAAATGAGAAGAATACACAAGAAATACGAATCCTATTAAGGATTTCTTCTGGCACACTTGATATTGTTGGGATGCCTAGCACCAAATTTAGTATTACAAATTGCTAAGTATAGATCCCTTATTTTCCCTAAGGCTATATGCGAATATATTTGTTTCCATATAAGACGGGTTTTTAAATTATATACAAAATCAAAGCAACGATTCTCATCGCAGTCGTATGGAAATTTTAAATTTTAATTGGTATTTTTTTCGATATGTGAGATTCTTTCTCTAACTCATTCACTCAGATGATTCTTCAGAAATAATCGATAGATCTGGCAAAGGCATCAAATATGATAAATATGAAATGGAAGACAAAAAGCTGAGGAATATTTTCGATCGATTTATTCAGACACAAGAAAAAATAGCGGCAGAACTGAAGCAAAACGAGAAATGTTCTGAATACCACAAGGTCTCAGTGCACATTCTTCTGTTGGATACAATCGGCGAAGATTTGAAACCGCGCTTTTCTAGAGAAGTATTGTATGGATTTCAACTGAGTTTGCTGTTTCCATATTCTGCACACTTTCTGTGACGAATGCGAGCTATGAACGCTCTTTTTCAACACTTCGCCGCATGAAAAGAAGAAGTTCTCGAAAAATTCTCAACATTTGTTCCGCATCGTTTAATTTTGTGAAATACAAGGTTCTTTCCATAGTAAACAGGACTTTTTGAATCTAGCGCCCTCTGGTGGCGCCATCAACATGTTGACTGATGCATTAAAATCTGCTATCATTATCGATTGTCCAGTGAGAATTTCATCATGTTTCGTTTATTGGAAGTGAAGTTATTGCGTTTTAAGTCTCAGTATGTTTGTGTTATCGGTGCGAAAATGAGCTTCGAACAAAGAGCCAACATTAAATTTTGTTTTAAAATTGGTAAATCTTTTACCGAAATGTTTCAATTTATGAAACAAGTTTATCGCGCTGATTGCCTATCCCGTAAGAGAGTGCACGATTGGTTTCAATGTTTTCAAAGTGGTCATAAATGACGATCAACATGTGGGCAAATCAAAATCCGTGATCATCGGAAATTCCATCGAAAATGTGCGTGAATTCATCTAAAAACAGGCGAAATCATTATTGAAATTCATGGAAATGGAATTGAACATTTCCAAAAACATCAATTTATCGCGTTTGGACCAAACTTTTGGGCTTACGAAAGGTGTATGCACCGTTTTTTCCGCACAAATTGACTGACAACCAAAAATTGCTCAGAATTCAACATTCGAAAGACGATTATTTTAACCATTAGCCACTTCCCGTATTTACCTGTTATGGTACCGTGCGACTTCTTCGTTTTCGGAAAATGCATTTGCTCATGAAAAGCTTGTAACGGCATACTGGCGGCCATACCGGCCAACGAGCTAAAACACTCGTTGGACATGCTTTTGGACCGTGCAAAAAGGTGTATTGAAGTAGAGGGAGAATGAATAAAATAAATTGATTTTGCCGAAAAAAAAATTTGTTCTGTTTTTTTTTAAAGTCCTGTTTACTTTGGAACGCACCTTGTATTTCTATTCAATACACGAACTGACGGCAGTACTATACATTGCAATAAAGTATGTAACCCGCACGTCTACGATTTATAATGTGTTTTTCCAATTTAATAGGATTTGATATTGGTCGATTTGAAATTTTTTCACCATGTTATTAAACTCTTTGAAGACTGTTATATTTAATATAACAATGTTCATGTATCAGGTAAATTTTTATTTCTCCCTCCAAAAACTATTTCTGGATCCGCCCCTGACTGATAAGTGTTTCTTACATTGCTATGATATGAAGTTGGAATTCTGCTATTAATCTATACCTACAGCTTACTATAATTGTTCCAATAGCCAATATTAATATTGATATTACACTGAATGACTTTCATATTTCCTGATTGTTGTAGTAAAGTTCGAACAGAAACTCGTTAGTGTCTGTGTTATTTTGTGAGTCATAATTGTTTTCGAAAAAAGTGCTGGCAGTAAAATTGTATTTAAATTTTTTTCCGGTATTACAATTGTTTTCGGTTTCTTCATGAAAATTAATTACATTAAATGTATGAATTGATGAATTTTTTTTATTTTAATTGCTGCGATGATGAGTTGTATTGATATAATATATTTTCGTTGATATAATTTGAGGTGTTTAATTGATTTGTATTGTGTAGTTGTTATCAATTTATCCTATACCATTTTTGTTTCTTTCGAATTTTGTTGTTGTTTAATTTTTAGTTTAAATTTCTTCTGTTTTTATGTCCAGTGATTCTGTTGGGTTTTCTTTTGTGAAGTAGTCAGGTGAAAAGCTGTTATTCACATAAGTAATTATATCTTTAATAATATAACATAAGGTTTGATTTGAATAGTTTCGAAGACGGTTTTTAGACCTTTAGGGAGCTGGTATAAGTCAAATGATAACATATTCAAAAGAGTGTTTACATTTCCGTTACTATTATTTTTTTTTTATTTAAATAACATTGATTACGTTTTGAACCCTTAAGCTAGTTGATACTCCTTTTTCTGAATGATTTTTTTGTGTTGGAGTATATATCACAGCTTTCATCGCATCTTATGGTATTCACATATATTAGACAGAATTTTTGTTTTTATTAAAATGCCTGCGGCTATTTTATTGTTGACGAGAGGGAATATACAGGGAGTCAATGTTTTCATTAATGTAGAGATTTTCTGTAATTGAGGTTAGGTCAAGAAAATTTGTTGGATTGTTTACATTAAAGGGACACATGGAGTCATTTGTAGATGCAGTTCACGCAAGTAAGGAAAGTTATCTGATCGCTATTCACTTGGTAGCGGCGAGAAACAACTCTTTTACATACGGCTCAAGCAGCTCACGACTTCCGGCTCAGAGCTCAGACCAAGTAACCTTTGGGTAGCCAAAGAACATCCGTTTGAAGGAGAGCTAAAGTGAGATGGCAAAACATCCCTCCATAGGTTTGTGCACTGGGTTTGGGACCCGCCTCGTTAAAAAAGCCCCGAACGAAAAGTTTTAAACAGTCTCGGATGAGAGAATCCCTTTTGACGATGACCATCGCAAACGAATTAAGGATTACGATTTGAGGGCTTGCACCTGGAATGTCCGGTGTGGGAAGGTGCCGCTGCCCAATTGGTTGATATCCTCGTTAGAGTGAAGGTTGATATCAAAATGCGAAAAATCCAAAAAATGCGATGGACGGGACAAGGACTGGGGCAAGTAGACCTTTGTGGCATTTACTACAATGGCCATATAACGGAGGGCAAATTCAGAGCGGGATTCGTAGTGGGAGAGAGACTCCGTCGCCGAGTACTGTCATTCACCCCAATGGATGAACGTATAGCCGCATCAAAGCGAAGGTCTTCAACATATCGCTGATTTGCGCCTCCACGTCCCAAATGGGATGAGGCCGCTCGACTTTGCCGGAAAGCCAGCATTGAAAAATTCACTAAGCTACCTGGTTGTCTCCGGATCGAAAAGCCAACAACCAGGTCAATTATGGCATGATAGACGGACACACGTCTCCAGTGTTTTAGAAGTGCGTACGCTCTGAGATCCTAGCAATGACTCGGACCACTATCTTGTTGCAGCCACGATTCGCACCCGCCTCTGTGCAGCAAAAAACGAACGTCAACAATTTTTTTGATTTTTGACTTGACTTACACTCCTGCTCTCTGAGAGCACTCTTCAATAACTCGGTATAAGGAAACTGTGGGACGGCACTTCAAGCTCCTTACGTACAGCTGCAACCGAACTCATTGATTTTCGGAAAATGCAAAAGAACAGCTGGTACGTAGAGGATTGTCACTTCGAAGTGGAGAGAAAACAGTCTGTCTACCTTGCAATGTTACAATTGAACACTCCACGTGCTTGATGGGATAGATACCGAGAGTTGAAGTATTCAAACGCGGCGGCGAACAACTTATAAGGAGCATGCATCATGCCCAACGATTGGAATTTAAGTGTGCTCTGCCCAATCCACAAAAAGGGACACCCCACAATTTGCGCCAACTACCGTCGGATGAGTCTTCAAAACATCGCATACAAGGTTCTATCGAGCGTATTGTGTGAAAGATTAAAGTTCACCGTCAACAAACTGATTGGACCTTATCAGTGTCAAAAGCTCCATCAGGATCGGGAAAAACCTCTGCGAGCCGTTCGATACCAAAAGGAGACTCCCTATCGTGCGACTTCTTCAATCTGCTGCTGGAGAAAATAATTCGATCTACAGAACCTAATCAAGCGGGTATAATCTTTAATAAGAGTGTACAACTGCTGGCGTATGCCGATGATATTGATATCATTGGCCTCAACATCCGCGCCGTTAGTTTTGCTTTCTCCAGAATAGATAAGGAAGCAAAGCAAATGGGTCTGGCAGTGAACGAGAGTAAGACGAAATATCTCCTGTCATCAATCAAACAGTCGTCGCAGTCGCGACTAGGCACCCACGTCACTGCTGACAGTTATAACTTCGAACCAGCATCAACACCGACAACAACGGCAGCCTAAAAATCCAACGCCGAATATCTCTTGCCAACAGGTGCTACTTTGGACTATGTAGGCAATTGGGAAACAAAGTCCTCTCTCGACAAACAAAAATAAAACTCTATACATTCTGTTAAATAAGTGCCGGAAATTTTATATGAAACACATACAACTTATCAATCATCTACATTTATTATATCCCCGTCAAAATGGGCCCCTTTCGAAGCAATACACTTTTTCCAACGAACAATGAAATCATCGAAACCATTTAAAAGCTATATTCCGGGATGGCCTTCAGTTCTCGTTGCGAATTAGTTTTGATGTCTTCAATGCTCTCAAAACGGGTTCCACGAAGTGGTAATTTGAGTTTTGGAAACAGGAAAAAGTTACACCGGGCCATATCTGGAGAGTACGGTGGTTGTTCGATGATATTTGTTGAATTTTTGTTCAAAACCTCGTTCACAATGATCGCTTTGTGCGCTGGTGCGTTATCGTGGTGCAAAATCTTTTGGCACCAATCACGCTGCGACTTTCCGCTTACCCAAAACATCAACCAAAATATGACGAGCGGTCTCATGAGACATGTTCATTATTCGGGCTATATCTCGCAAACTATAATGACGGTTTTCGAGCACCATTTCCTTTATTTTATCGACGTTTTCTTCAGTTGAAGAAGTCGAAAACCGTCCTGAACGTGGCAAATCGTTCACTTCTTCTCGCCCCTCTTTGAATGATTTATACCAATCGGAAACTTGGGTTTTCAACATGGTTGAATCACCAAATGTTTTTTCAACATTTCCAACGGTTTGGCACAAGAAATTTCGTTTGAAACACAAAATTTCACACAAACTCTTTGTTCAATATTTTTACCAGCAACGCACACAAAATGTTGGCTTGTTCCTAATGACGCCGTAAACAAACTAAATTACACATAGCAATAAAAATTGACAGAATAATGGCTGACATTTGTGCAAACCTGGGAAAAAAATTTTTTAAATATTCTTAGCGGGAAAATTTAAAATGAAAATTTCCAGGTACTTATTTGACAGAATGCAAGTTACTCATTATACCCGTCCTGCTATACGGTGCAGAGGCATGGATGATGACAACATCTGATGAATCGACGAAAAAGTATATATGTATATAATAGCCTCGGAACTTTGGCCATATCATGCCATATTTGAGTGCACTTGAGTTGATTACCCCTTTCGTACTAACTTTGAGCTATAATTAATTTGAAATTAATACCAAAGGTTAGGCTTAGCTTACATAAAGATACAGTAAGTAGAATAGGTTCTTGCATATGCGTTTCCCAAAGATTGCAATAATTCGCTCAGGTTGATCCACAACTTCCGATATTTCGAAAATATATCTGCAGAATAGCTGATGAGGATTTCCTGAAAAATAAAACTATCTTAAAAATTTTTGGTAATGTTTATTTTAAGATTAAAAGGAAGAAACATGTTTTAATTGCAAACTTTAGTAAATTTGAGAAAAGCAATATTGTATTGGATGTCTACACGTTAGTACTAATTAATTTCATAGTTATCACTGCATACTATTTAATTTAATACTATTGCAACATATTTCTACAGAACATAATAAGTTTTTTCCACCGTATCACCTAAAAATAATCGAGCTAGATATGGAGATATTTACTTATATATATACAAATGATTAATTACTTATCTAAAATATTTGTCCGTTTGCCCTTCTGAGTAACCGGTAACTTGAGAACAAATACAAATACATGTCCCATGGCGCTTAATTTGAACTAAATTTGGTGCGTATAACTAATTCATACTTTATATAATAATTTATAAAATCGGATAAAAACTACGCCTATTTCCCATATATAAAAGTTTTAAATTCCATGTGAATCTATACTGCTACAAAATCTATATCTATACTATACAAAATATTTATTAAGCACCAGTAAAGTGATGGGAATTAAGCCTTCAGATAATATTGATTCTAAGGTGTGCCATCTTACGTCCAAAAAGAATTGAAATCGGAACATAACCTTTCCCATATACGAAACTTAAACCAAGCACCTACGTACCCAATATAATGATTTCAAAGTTCCGATAGGCTTTTTCTGAATACATATATCCGTCAGTATGTAACAAATATTAGCAATGTTAAGTGAACCTATAATATTGGATATATTATAGTTTAATGCAGAAAACGAGTGCAGTTGGTCAACTACAATTACAATTACAATTACCACAGTTTCCCTACCTAGGTATATTGATTTTCGTTAAATACGCAGACCACATATGCCGGTTTGTGTTCTCTTCATAAAATTGTATGGAAACATCATTCTGTGTTGATCCGATCAAAAACTTCATGTTGTCTGGCGTGTCATAAACGCAGAATATGATAAGTGCTTTTTGTATCAGAGTATTTGCCAGTCTCTGGTACCGAATTAGTAGAGCGTAACTATTGTGTCTGGTTGGTTGGTTTCGGTTGTGTGTAGGATCATGGCTGACGGTATTTTGTTGCTTTATTAGCAAACTTACCATGATACCAGCAAACGTTGTGCATTGAAATCTACTGATCTGTAACGCGATACAGACTTGACCCGCCGCCGACTCCTGTCCATATCTAAAAGTCGGCTGACACGATTAGACAAAACAGCGATTTCGGTTTTCAGGCGAAAAAAATCTCGCGAAGTTTGGGGTTCCGCGCTAACTTCAGAAACTTTTTCCTCTTTCATGGCCGGACATTCAGTAATTGAGTCTGCAATTTTGATTTTCCTTTTGATGGGAATACTTGTTGAGATGATGGCTGCCTGTGTATAGGATGGCAAACGGTTAACCCAAAAAAATATGCAGGATGCGTTCGCTTAGCGCTGGACCCAAAGGTCGTCTCATCATGTTGTATAACCCGCTGGGGCGGCAACTTCTTTAGGGCTAGTTGCAGGCGCCTTTTCTGGCTTTCGGTAAAGTTTTCAACAAAGTTTCGCCGGATGTCGTTACACTTACAAAAGGCGGGTACAGCCTCGATCGGTGTTTGCAATCCCATTAGCTTTGCTGAAGGAACACTTACACCACGATGTGAAGAGAAATAGACCTCTATGTTATCCTCGGACATTACTGGCAATGGAAGTGGTGGCAAAAAATTATGTGCAGAATCATTTTCTGCAATGTTTCGAAGCCATCGTTAAGATTCATTAAAAAGTGCGCGTAACTTTATTACAAAACTGATTTTAAAAACGGGTCACTAATGTAAGAATAGGAGGGAAGCATGTCCTCGTTGATTGAGAATTCAAGTAAAAAGGCAAGAAGAAATGGCTTTAAAAATTCATGTAACATTTTTTAAAATATTCTACAAATTGTTTACTGGTTTGCGAACGCATCGCACGACATAGGGCGCTACATAAGTATATGGTACTAGTTGAACCAGCAACCGTTATTTTGCAATATACGTCATTTGTAGGATATATTCCTTAAGAAATACTTTTAAAAACAACCAACACTAAAATTATAGGAAATGAAAATGAAGTATTTATATATCAAATCACAATTAAACTACTAATTATTGCAATTTAGAATAAGCAAAGATTAATCTTTCATTGCAATGTAGTGTACTATATGTATTTGTCGTCAACTCATCTTTTGCAAATACCAACAAACTGGATGGTTTGCCCACACAAAAAGTAGTCTGTGGGAAAAGTATGATGTACCCAAATTTAACGCACAAAGTTTGGACTTGTGAGTTATTCATCGGATTTGCGAATGTCAATCCAATTGGAAATTGAGTGCGTTTAAATTATATTGGAACACCTAAAATAATCATATTCAAAATTGTGGTTACGATAACGTTTTTCATTCTTTTTATTAATGAATAAACCTGCGTCATTGCATATGGTGAGTTTAAATTACGAAAGAAAATAACCGGATATCCAACATTCGGCTGAAAATTATGCGGTGGAATGTCGGGCATAACCAATGAATTCAAAGACTCAAATATATAATTCAAAGCTTCGTTGGCATAGCAACTACGCTATGCTTAACCATGCTAACTGTCCAGTTGAACTTTTCAACATTACGCCAAAGTCACGATGATTTTAAGCAAGCCCTTATTTCATCAGCGAAATGTCTGTCTGAAATGGCAAATAGCCTTTAGTTGGTTTTTATATATTTTAAAATCCTATCTAATGCCTAAAGGGAATATTTGTGTGCCATAGTACATTCATCTCAATTAATAATATTACACTATTTCAGACGAGTGGTCATGGAGAATTGTGTTTTTGTGTTGCACACTACATCTGGGTTCCTTTGAATTATTAACGGTATTTTAACTGCTGAGCTGTTCTGCCTTCATCTTATAAAAATGCTGCAAGGCGAGATGAAGCAGTAGTCCAGTCATTTAAGCTTAAATTAGGTAAGAGTCTCTCAATTAGAGATACCCAGCTATAAGTCTGTAAATACTTGTATATTGACATCCTAAAAGTTGTCTCAAAACCTACATACATATGGTAGGGTGTACGCAACTATTAAATTTCAAGGTCAAAGGTCACAAAAATCGGGTTTTTACGCTTTTTTGTAAATTTCTCATTTCCTATGGGTTTTTTGCTATTTGTATTTATCAACAAAATTGTAGAATACAAAATTCTCTACGAATTTTGTTTGAAAACATTTTTCATACGGTGAACCGTTTTCGAGATAGAGGGCGGAGAACACGCGGTCACAGCATCACTTCAGGTCAACCGGTGCTTCCGGTCAAAAACGCGTCATATATAGTTGATGAACAATCGACAAATCAATGATTATAAATATTTGTCAATTTTTATTAGCTATTATATTATATTATATTTTATCATTTTCTTCATGCCTTAAATCTATATCTATTCAATAATACTGATCACCGTTTCCTAAACTTAAAAAATAATTAAGGGAAAAACTTAAATCATAATATAATTATATTCCCATTAACACTAATGACATTTTAAATAGAAAATAATTAAGTGCATCATCTTTAAAATCTGTAAATTTTAAAATCATTCCACTACGTCAAAAATTATACCTGGGAATTATACGGGCCCCTATTATACACTACGGACCTTTCTATTTATAGGCATTAGGGACAGATGTTCAGGATGTGTAGTTACGACCGTCTTCTCTTTGTTTCAGTTTGAATCGTATCTTGGTAAACTACGGACGTACAATTTCAAAAACTATGGCTGATTTGTACATTAGTAAAAACTGTATCCAGCAAAACGGAAACAAGAAGAAGGAGAAACTAAGGTGAAGTGTTTGATTTTAAGAATCAATGTTTATTTTGTGGCGAAGTTGCTGATGAGGCTGCAGAGAAAAAGAAAAGAGAAAAATCAGGCGGAAGACAAAAAATATGAGTACTCTTGAGTTCAAAGATAGTTTTATCAAAAAAGCAGAAGAACGTGGGGAAGATTTCGGAGAATTGGGGAAAAGTCGTATAATTTTACAGTATGATTTGATCGCTGCTGAAGCGAAGTACCATGCTGCTTGCTTTACAAACTTTTCAAATAAATCATCATTAGCATCGCCTCTTGAGAAACCTCGTCAAGATAATCAAGTTACAGAAGCTATGTTAGAGATTTTCAATTACATCGAAAATAATAATGATTCTCAATTCACACTAAAAGAGCTTAAAGATGTCTTGACAGGGTATATGCCAGATGATAAAACTATCATTACAAGACTACAACAGAAGTACTTAACCGATATCGTAATTACGAAGAAAGTTGGATGCACAAGCTAACATTCTATCAAAAGCTTGGTACGAAAGAAAAAAAATAGATCCTGAAGGAGAAAGGCAAAGAATTGTAGAAGCTGCAGCAGCAGTTATTAGAGAAGATATCCGAATACCTATAGTTGAAACTAAATCTTATCTACCTCCTAGTAAAATGTTGGATAATGTTAATCAAGAAATTCCAAAAACTTTATTGCATTTCTTAGAAGAAGTCATCGTCAAAAACAGGAAAGGACAAATTGATCATTTAAAAACAAAATGTACTTCAATAAGCCATGCAATTATGGCTGCCATACGGGAACGTTCTTTTTCATCACGATAATGAAGACCAGTTTGAAATTTACCAGCAGCCGGAAGACGACGATGAAGAGGAAGAAGATGATTAAAATTATAAATTGTAGTTTTTGCTCCCTTTATTCCATTTTTTTACTTTTAATAAAAATAAATGTATTGAATGATATTTTTTAATAAAAAGATAAATTCATAATTTATTTTTTTTTTTTTGTATCATGTAAGAAGTTATTAATATTAATTAGGTTTAAATTCAAATATAATTCATGGGCAGGTAAGTGTTGTTAAATAAATTAATATTGAATAAAAAGTGGATAGGTTAGGAAAAAATGATAAAATATAATATAATAGTTAATAAAAATTGACAAATATTTATAATCATTGATTTATCGATAGTTCATCAACTATATATGGCGCGTTTTTGACCGGAGGCACCGGTTGACCTGAAGTGATGCTGTGACCGCGCGCTCTCCGCCCTCTATCTCGAAAACGGTTCACTGTATGAAAAATGTTTTCAAACAAAGTTTGTAGAGAATTTTGTATTTTACAATATTGATGATAAATACAAATAGCAAAAACCCCTAGGAAATGAGATATTTACAAAAAAAAGCGCAAAAAACCGATTTTTGTGACCTTTGACCTTGAAATTTAATAGTTGCGTACACCCTACCATATGTATGTAGGTTTTGAGACAACTTTTAGGATGTCAATATACAAGTATTTACAGACTTACAGATGGTTATCTCGAATTCCGAGGTGAACTTACTCTAATGACTGGACTACAGCGGGTAATGCGATGTAATATTTTACTTGTGTCTCAGCAAGAAGTTATGAAATAAGGCATGTTTTGCCTGTTCCAAATAGTGTATTCTGAATAAATATAGTTTAAAAAACTAAAAAACATACTTTAAAAAAAAAGTGAAAAATAATTTTTTGTATAAACTAACAATAAAATGAAGGAAAAATTCCTGCATTATTGTGAAAATAGCGTGGAGTGCGCGATTTATGAAAAGTATGTCACAAAGCACCCCACGATTTTCTCACAATAATGCAGGAATTTTTCCTTCATTATTATTGTTAGTTTATACAAAGAATTATTTTTCACTTTTTAGTTTGATATGCTTTAAAAGGGTGTTTTTTAGTTTTTTTAACTATGTTTATTTTTAATTTTTTAGTTTGATGTGAGAAACCCCAAATTTGTTAAAATATGAACTATGACATGTAGTATTGGTTAAGTAAATTAATAGTTAGGCATCATTTAATAATGTAATGACAGTAAACAATTGTTTTTGATCAATATGCATAGCGAGCTGTGCTCTTTGAAATTGATCATTGCTCATTTCTGTGTCCGGTAATTATTCTTCTATAAATTCAGGTTTTATAATCTTTGGCTGTTCTAATATTTCAAATGCATGTATCTTATTGAATGCATTTTCAAGCTGTTGGTCACACTCTCGAAATTGGCGCATATAACTACTAATTTCCTTCAAACGATTCTCTCGATCTAAAAACGCCTCTTTTGCATTATCGATACCTACAAGTAATTCAGTTTCCAAACGATAAGGCATATATTGAAGAAGTAAGCTGTGGAAAAAGTTGTCGGGATCTGATGTTGCTATGAAGTATGGCACCCTAACAACTGCGGGAACTTTTCTCACAACCATTTTGCTCTTATCTAATAGCGTAATGAGTGGACGATGTGTGTTCCGCTATTCTTCATACTCGTCGTGATCAACACTTTCCTCAGTTTCGCTTACTTTTTTCGGATAGAATGGTTCAAACAACATTGTAAACTCTGTAAGGCTCATGTTTGCAAAATCGTAGTCGGGAGATTGTAACGGACGTTTTTGATATACTATATTTCAAAGATATTACTATATATAGTTGCGTGCCCGATTCTGTCGAAATACTCTTTAACGTCAATACTCTTTAACGCTGTTCTGGCTTTCTTGTGTTCAGAAAAATGCAGCCTCGAGAACTGTCCCGTAATGGGATATGACAAAGTCTATATCGAATATCCATGTTGCCTGCCCACAGTCTTAGCAACTCTGGGTGGTAATTATTTACCCAAGCATCTTCCTTTCGACGCTTAAGTAAACAAATTCTACATCCGTTACGAAGAGAATCATCTGAAGAATGTGACACAATTCGTGTCTCGTCACATTCTTGGCGTGGAAACTTGAATCGGCATCTTATAGAAGTATTATTTTTTGAACAAGTTTGTATATGCCGATGAATTTGACATTTTAACTAATTCATGAAGCTCTGGGTCTTTTTCTTCTGGAGGGGTTCTACAGCAACAATTACTATTCAGAAGAAGTTTCCCTTCTTCTGAGCCAAACTCGGGATTATTTTCGATTCAAATCACCATATGAAGGTGAGGACTGCCCCGATTCTGGAATTCAATGCGCCACCAATGATCCTTCACTTTTCCGCCAAACACATAATCATTATTTTTTATAAATTTCATTAGAGCATTTACTCTTACCAGTAAATGTCGATTCAAAATTACTGGATACTCCTCGATAAATCTTTGGGTCTCATAAATATCAAGAGTACATCAGCCCTACCATCGGCTATTAACAAAGCCTTTCGTTGGTCTAGCCAGTTGAGATCATTTGAGTTAAATGTTACAGAGTATGTTGGAGGTCCTAAACATCTAATTTGTGCTAATAGTTCATTCAGAGCTGATCTACAATAAGCTGCCGAACCTCTTAATTTTTTTACAAAATATGGACATGTTCTATTGCTCCTTCTTGATTAACAATTTTTTTGCCGCATGCAGATATAGTGCTTTTGATTCTATAATATTCAAAGAAGGATATGGCATAAAATAGATAGTCGTTACTTTGAAATCTTGTGTCACTTCAATATTTACAGGCATTTGTTCCTTGAAACCGTTTTTACCAGGCAAACTCTTCTGCTTTCAGTTCATGCCCAATATTAATTGTTGTCTTCCTTCGTTTCGCGGGTAATTTCGTTAAGGTTTTGTGAAACCTGTAGTTCATCTTCCACATTAGGATCAATCGGCGCCATCAATGATGTCTGCAGTGGAATTAAATGATTACTATCTCAATACTCTGCTGTATTTCTATCTCATCAGGCTCATCTGTTTCATATACAACATCAACGTAATCAAGAGTATACCGCACATTTTTTCTGCCTGTTGTACTTTTACAAATCCTCACAAACTCGTCTAAATTGTCGCATTCGATAATGCAGGCTTTTCCATTGTTATTCTTTGCTCTAGATCCCTTTTGACCACAAGAATGTGAGTTAGTGAAATATTTGTTATCATAGTACATCATAGTACATCTGTTATTATTATGCCGGCGCTAAGTTGCATGAAAAGATCTTCCAAACCTTGACGAAGGGTGCGTCCGAAATGTGTTTCATTATTCTCGTCGCTCAAGCTTCCGGAGATGTTCGAGTCTCAATCACTGCAGCAATATTGCAAAGCATCATATTCGATGCAAAAATGTAGCAACTTTTGCAAATGTTAAACGTTCGAGCAACTCAAATTTTGAAATTTCGTGCGCGCAAAAGTGACAAAACGGGCATCAACAAAATTTATGATGGAAGAAATGAGGCAAGCGAAATCGCTCTTTATTTTTGTTTATAACTAATTATTATCATTAATTATGTTTCACGAGACATCCGAAAATGTGATAAATATATATCTGGAGGATAAAATAGAATTGTTTTAAAGAAGTTTTGCGATTTCACTATTGCCCTCTTCTTTAAAATTTCGGTCGTAAGCCACTTTTTCACGCAATAAACTTTGTTTCCTTGCTTTTTTGTATTTAAGAAGCAAAGTACACTCACTATCCACCAAGTTATCCACTGTTAAATTGATTAAAAATTCATTTTTAAGACTTCTTAAACTTCACTTCTTCTATGCACCTGCACGCCGCGCAAAATATTTGTTTAAGTATCAGCTGAGTATCTGCAAAAAAATATCAGGGTTGCAATATTGCCGCAGTTATTTGCTTGCTCGAACATCCCCTCCATATATGCTTGGTTCATCGGCAAAAGTCAACTGAAACTGTTTGCCGAATGCGACGAAAACATTTTTTATTGCGTGGAATTTCGCACCAGTAGGTATCCATCATCTTCAATACGATAGGTCATTAAATTTTGCTCCGTTTGAAATCATATATTGCTGTAGATTTGGTCACCCGTTATCATATACAGGTTGAGGGTGTTTGTAAGCCACTGTTGTGGTGCAAGAATATTGGCCCTTAGGATGTTAGACAATGTCATCGCACAGCATTGTACACCTGCAAATCCTGATGTGAATATGAGCTCGTTTCCTTGGTGCCATGAAGCACGCACAATTCTCGAAAAATCACTGATTCTTGTGTAAGCACTAGTGTCATTGTTAAGTTCATCCCTGATTTCATTCATAACCTCTAGTGGAGCTTCTTCTACTCGAATAATATCCTCTTCAATTATTATGACATTTTGATCGATAGTGACGTCTTTATAAAGGGGATTGTTAGCGACTAACCAATGTAATGCATCATATACCTTTTGCCTAGATACTGAAAACTGTCGCGTTGCATTAATATTTTCAAGAAATTCAGTAATGACAACTATTCCAGCATTATTAGTGGTTCTTGGTAACATGTTCGGAAGTTTTTCAGTAACATCCTGAGCAAACAATACTGCTTGACCTCGAAAACTATATTGCCCAAATACACCCCTTAATTTTATAATTTTGACAAATGGAATAATACGTGAAATGAGCCCTTGCTCGGCTTGAGATAATTCTGAAATCACGTCAGGAATAGAGCCTGGATCTAGATTGTTCCAATAAGATTTAGATGGTGGAATATTTTTCATTGAATTCGAATGGGTCTTGCAACGATTGCAAACAACCAAACATTTTTTTTGCTTTAATTCATTAGGCAAATATGTGTTTGCTATAGCATCTACAATCCACTTAAAAATTTGATGTTCATAGCATCGTTTAGTGCAAACTTCACATATCGCATCGCAAAACGAGTTAATTGCCTGCTTAAAGCTCGTTATACTTGCTTTACGTAACTTTCGGACCTCTGCGTTTTGTTTCTGCATTTGCACCAAACCAGTCTCTCTGGCTTGTTCTGATTCTGAGGCTCGTTTTTCTGCTGTATGCTGACGCATTTGCTTTAATTGAGCCTCCTTGTCTTGTTCTAATTCTGAGCCTCTAATTTCAAAAGTAAAGTGACGCACTTGCTGTAAACGAGCCTCTCTGGCTTTCTCAGATTCGGATGCTCGGCTTTCTGCAGCATGCTTACGCACTTGCTCCAAGCGAGTCTCTCTGTCTCCCCTTGTTTCTGATGCTCGGCTTTCTGCTGCATGCTAACGCAATTGCTTCAAGCGAGTCTCTCTGTCTTCCTTTGATTCTGATGCTCGGCTTTCTGCTGCAAACTGACGCACTTGCTTCAAGCGAGTCTCTCTGCCTTCCTTTGATTCTGATGTTCGGCTTTCTGCTGCATGCTGACGCACTTGCTTCAAGCCAGTCTCTCTGCCCTCCTTTGATTCTGATGGTCGGCTTTCTGCTGCATGCTGACGCACTTGCTGCAAACAAGTCTCTCTCGCTTCCTTCGACTGCTTGGCTCTATAACTTCTCATATAGAGCCTTCTTTTCTCCTTTATTTTCTCTAATTCGCTTAAGTGTTCTGACGATCTTTCCATTCTTTCACTGAGATTTGTTGGTTTTTGTATAAACAATTCGTTGACTGTTTTTTTCGTTTGATTGTATACCTAAAATATTCCCGATATTTATGATGTCCCGCGGGAACCAAAAAAGTAACGGTGCAAACTTGGCTTAATCCATTTCTATTGTTCTTGACTAGCACTTATAATTCAAGTGGTCGACCCGGAACGTAGGTAAACTAGGTAGGTGGGTTGTCTCATTTTCCATTTTTTCAGGTAGAGGGGTTAAAATATTAGGTAGGTAGAATATTTCTTTGTGTATTTAAAATTTTTAGGACTTCTTATTTTATATTGAAATAATCTACTTTTCTTTTATGAGATTTACCAATATTGTGAATATAAACGAATATAACTTAAATCGTATTCTCCGCCATTAGATTCGGTGACAATTTTTGAAAAGCCCACATCGACGTGACAGCCAAAGTTAAAAAAGGAATTTTCTTTTGCAGTTGCTTTTCTAAAGCGTTTTGAAAACTAGTATCTGAATTTGGTTTTACTACAAAAATTCTATTATAAGTATTAATTTTTTATTACCTAAAAGTCACATGTTTTATATTATTTGATATTATTTCTTCAGGTGCGCGGTTATATTAAAAAAAATGTATTCTGTTCCGCTACGCGCGGTAGAAATAAAACACAAGTGTTGGTTTGAGTGCGATAATATATGGTGCGCTTCGATCATCAAGATGATCTATCAATACGCCCGCCGATTATCCACTGACGTTATTAGTAAAAGCACTTACATTTATATTCTTACAATTCTGTGCTTATTACTAAAGATGCTTTGGCATTACATTAAGTGATGAAATGCCAGAGCATTGAATTTCCAATTATTGCATTATCAAAACAAATAATGGAATATTGAATTATGCTTGCTTATCAAAACAAGTGATGTATTGATTTCTTATTAATTAAAGTATTCTGCTGACCAAGCAGTAATACTGTAAGAAGATACAATTTGTTTATATTTATCATTAGATCTCTGTGTGGCTGCTGCCGTTAATTCCCCCCTCTCTAAGATGAATCGTCCCCGATTCAATATCATTTTTTGATATATTGTAGATTCTTTCTAAAATAGCGTAATATGATAATTCTTGGAATTTTGTTTTTTTACTTTGATTATTAGTTTTGCATGATTTTTTTAATTTTAAATCTTATAGATTATGTATATTTTTATTAATAGTACAATTATTACAATAATGTACCAGAAAAGTGAATGATTTTTAAATTCTTTAATTCTTTTACTCAAAATATTTATGTTTTCAAATTCAAATTCTTTATTTTTTGTTTCAATGTATTCTATAATTTGAAAGTTATTAATATGATTATTTTTTAAATAATTCCTAATTTTACAATCAATATTTTCGTAAGTTATATTATCAATATTTGTATAATTTTCAAATGTTACAAGGTAAACTCCATTTATTGCAGAGTCATCTATAGTATGATTTCCAGAGACTATTATTGCTCCTTCTTTAATTATATCTATGTCTTTATGTTTTTCTTTAATTTTTTTACATTTTCCTTTTTTATTGGACAAAATATCTGATAGGCAAGTATTTTTATTATTAATTTTACAATAAGTATTTATCATTTCTTTTTTGCAGTTTTTTATATTTATATATTCTTTTTTGCATTTCGCAATTTCGTTATCAATTATTAATTTGCCATCTTTTTGTGTAATTGCTCTTATTTAATAATATTTTCAATCATATATAATTTTTGGGTATTTAATATATATAACTATTACATCTTAATTCTATTATTTTAAAATTTGAAATATCTATTAAATCAGTTATTGTCAATCGTCCATGTTCATTTTTAATTATACTTTTAATCTCGTCTAAATTTAAAATTGTCGGGTTTAAAATTCCCATTTTTCCTATAGCTATTGTATTAATCATATTTTGTAATTCAGTTATTAGGAATTGATTTTTCCGTTTCGTTAGAATTTTAATATTTGAGTTTTCATTAATATTATTATTTGTTTCAAGTTAATTGGTTAATAATTCCAAAAATTTTGAATTTGTTGTGTATTGTTTATTATTATTTTCAATTAATTCGTATAATTTATTATTTACTAACACTAGGTCGTCATGATCTGGTGTTCCTGCTATCCACTTCCATAGTGTACCTATTTCATTTATTCCTCTCCTATATCTTGTATCTTTAATTTGTAGTTGTTCTAATAAAGATTCTATGAGTTCCATTTCTGGATCTGTGTCTAAATCGTTATTTATATCCTTGTTCATTTTTTGTTCAAAATTTTTATATTGACCTCATTTTTTATTATAATAATTTGTTTTTATCTGATATTATTATTTCTTGAAAAATATGTTAAATTAGTTATACAAACATCTCCGTCTTCTAACAATAGTAATCTTCTCTTTAAAGTCCCTAATATCTGCTTTTGCTATTGTTAGCAATATTAAAATTATTATTGTCATCATTTTCTAAAAAAGTAAATAAGTATTCGTTTAGGACTTCATATTATCCTTGTGCACTATTCTATTTCTCTGATTCATTTTAACCTAATTTCTTAAATCCTCTTTTTCAACCTTTTTTTATACCTGAGATTCAGTTTATTTCTTTATCCTATTATGTTTTCATAAATTATTTCTCCTGGGTGAAATGGGAAGCTTGTATCTTTGCCTGAATACATGTGAGCATTTCTTTCTTTTACATGTGTTTGAAGCTCAGTTATTTCTTCGAAATTATTTTCATCGGTAATATTGAAATTATTTATTTTTAAAATATTAGTACCTCCTTTTTTGGAGTATATTTTTTTATTTTATTGTCGGCATTATCTTCGACTGGCGTCCTAGGATTTTCTTGTCCCAAGTAATCAAAATATTGTATTTTTATATTTTTATTTGGTTTTTCACCATTCTTTTTTTGTTTTATTTTGCCGGTAAGAACTTCGGCTGGCGTTTTAGGATCTTTTTGTTCCAAAATAATTTCTTTAAATAAAATATTGCCGGTAAAATCTTCGGCTGGCGTTGTAAAGCTTTTCTGCTCCACAGTATTTATTTTTTTATATTTGCCGGTATTATCATCGGCTGGCGTTGTAGAACTTCTTTGTTCCACAATATATTTTTTATTTAATTTGTTGGTATTGTCATCGGCTGGCGTCGTAGAACTTTTCCGTTCCACAATATATTTTTTATTTAATTTGCCGGTATTATCATCGGCTGGCGTTGTAGAACTTCTTCGTTTCACAATATATTTTTTATTTAATTTGCCGGTATTATCATCGGCTGGCACTTTAGAAGTCTTTGCTTCCAAAGTAATCTCGTCCTCCTTAACAATCTTTAAATTATCCTTGCTTTTCTGATGCTCATATTCGCATCCTAAGCTAAATATATCCTCCTCTTTTTCATTATTTATTATTAACTTCTTTTTCCAAGTTAATCACCGCATTAATGCCCTTCAAAAATTTGTATCCTATTAATAGGTTTGCTTCCAAATTTTCGATATCGTAGAATATTTGTTTTTTACCGAATAATGTAATAATGTGATAATAACGTATTATCGAAAATCCATTAATTGTTTTTACTCTTTTCTGTATATCCAATTTATTTTTATTTTTGTATATTCCTGATTTAATATAGCAACTAGTTGCTCCCGTATCTATTAATATTTTAAAATTTTGACCAGTAACCCTGTCATTTAGAAAAATATGACTTTTGCAATTCATGAAGGTTTTCCGACTGTTGTGCGTCTCGCAGTTAATTTGGAGAATGGCCAAAGAGTGTATTTCAACCCAGATAACACAGTACAGCCAGTGGAAACACCGCCAGTAACGAAATTAACATTGACGAGTTTTTTCTCAAGTTTCGTCAGTGATCCGTTTGCGAGAACATTGTTCTATTCGGAAATACCCTGATATTATACATGGAATGCATCGTCGAAGAAATAGTTGCGCAGAACGCAAGGCCAACCAGTAGATTGATATCCAGATGTGTTCTCAACTAATGCATTAGGACGAATTTACACAATCCACCCGAAAAACGACGATTGCTTCTACCTTCGGTTGCTATTGATTAATGTACGCGGTTCAACTTTATTTGAGTCATTGCTTGCTGTGAAGGGTACGGTGTGTGCAAGTTTTGGAGAAGTAAGCCAGCAATTACAATTGCTGGAACACGTTAATCACTGGAATGAAAATGAAGTTCGCATACTTTTCGCGATAATCATGTCGACATATCAGCCTTCAAATTCGCGTCAATTATTATCAATTCCATCTTCCCTTTATCAACTCACGAAAGATGAACTCATCGCAAATGTTCGGATATTGCCAAATATACCGATGTTGTTGACTTAAACTGGAAGATTTAAAGTCAAATTCCGGGAGACTTGCGCTCATACAAATCGATCGATCGTCTTGACAATGAAGACGACTCCGTGAATTATCCAGTGGTATTTCTAAATTCTTTGGACAGGTTTGGTATGCCACCGCATCGTTTGCGTCTCAAAGTAGGATCGGTCGTTATTATGTTTCGCAATCATCATGCCACGAAACTGTGTAATGGAACCCGACTGATTGTGACGCATCTATCGAATACAAGGGGCAGAATGCTTGATTCTACGAACTCCTTTGAGTTCTAACGATTTCCCATTTCAGTTCAAACATATTTCGTTTCCAGTGAAAATTTCTTTTGAGATGACAATCAACAGGACCTAAAGATAGTCCCATAGTGTGAGGCATAAATTTGGAAATGCTATGTTTTTCACACGGCCGTGGCGTGCTCACGAGTTGGAAAACCATCTTTTCTGTACACCGGAACAGAAACCAAAAAATGTTGTTTATCAGCTGCGTTACATTGAAAAAAAAAAAACAAAAATGAAATGATAATGATATGGCAAAGTTTATTTGGGCCTAAAAAATGATCCTCCTTAATATTATTAATGCGCTGTCTTAGTCGGTGGCTGCACATTCTGTTGTGTACTTCCATGTGGCCTTTTTTCGAAATTGGTTTGGTTAAAATTGTTGGCTTTTGCAACATATGGTTGCGTGTATGGATGCTTGAATCGACATCCATTGGTGTAGGTCGTGGTTGGTTATTCTGATAACCCATTCTTTGGTTGTAATTCCTTTGTGGTTGGACTTGTGGGAACCGTAAATTATTATTGAAAGTACTGTTATTGAATCTGTTGTTATTAAAAGTGTGCTGCCTGTTATTGTTATTAGAACTTGAATAGTTTTGACTTTTTCCAAATTGTAATGCGAAGGACGCTCGCATATTGTTAGATTCTAATTCTGTGCCTTTGCCAAAGCATTTGGTAAATCGCTTGGTGATAGTGAAAATAGTATATTTGCTATGTTTCCGTTTAGTCCCGTTATAAATGTGCGTAAGGCATCCCTCCTATTTTCGGCATTAAATTCTTTAGTTATGGCACTATCTGATCCATAAGTCATTATGGTTTTGTTTATTAGCAAGGTTAATTTCTCATTAACCTTATTATAATATTCGATTAAGGGGTAATTGCCTTGACGCAAAATACTCATCTCTTGCTCAATTATATGAGCTGGTCGCTTATCGGCGTAAGCGAAATCTAATCGTGCTAAAATAGCATCAATATTTAAAACGGTTCCGTGGTTGGACAAAATATCATTAGCATCGTGAGTAATTTTATTTCTTAAAATAGTCAATGCAGCAAAATTTTGGTAAAGACTTTACCACTTCTAGGGATTCGTCACAGCGAATCTCTGAATTTATTACTTCAGGTTTGTAATCGGTTATTGTGGTAGACTTCGTTAAGTTTTCTATTTGCCTGCGCATTTCAGATATTTCTAATCTAAGTGATGCGTTCGTTGCGGCAATTAGTCTTGCGACTAAGGTCTCATTTTCGCTACTTAAGGCCATTTTTGATTAACTAATTTTTCTTTTCTTTTCCTTTAAATATGGACAATTTTCAAATTTATGGTTGCCTTTACAGTAATCGCAATAATGCAACCTTTCGTATTTTGGAGCACTTATATTACTTCCCATTTAAAACAAATCTTCCCTTTTTGTTACTTGTATCATTTCTATAGTCTCGGACATAATTGTCTCCTGATTATAATAATCCTCAAGTGAGGCCTTCTTATTTTTTCCTATATATTGGAAAACTTTTTCCATATATGTCTTTAATTTTAAGATCTTTATTTAAATCCCTTTCTTTTTTATTAATTTTATTCACTTCTACAAATCCTTCAAAATTTCTGACTATTCTGTCTATTTCATTATAGTCCAAGTCAGTTGGTAAAGCGTCTGTCATTTTGTTGTTTTTTATATTATACTATTTATTTTTAATCCTTTCTTGGAAAGGAGACTCTTTTATTCTGGAGGGTCTGGAGTTCAGAATCGCAGAATTGAGTTTTTGTTATAAACCGGAGGGTCCCCCTTGCGGTGGTGAATCGCGGTTTTTTAAAATATTTTATTATTTGGCTGGTCGAGCCTTCATTTAAAATTTTTAAGATTTAATTTAATATAATTTTTATATATTTGATGTACAATTTTTATTTTATTTTTAAACACGGACGGTTGTGAATGGCATGATTATTATTTTTATAATACTCACAGTAAACAATTTTTATACTTAATATAATTGGGTTTATTTCTCATTTAATTAATAAATATAGGTCGTACTTACAACTAATTTTATGTTGTTGCTGCTATTGCTGCTGTTGTTACCGTTGCTGTTGCGGCTATTGTTGCCTTTGCTGCTGCTGTTGCTTTTTGAGTAGAATTTTGGCGGTTGGTTATGCGATGGTCGTCGTTGGCGGCCGTGTGTGAGGTTTTAGATAAAATACGATGTTTTTGGCGAAATTTCTTATTTACAGAAATTTTTTGATTCTTTTGTTTTTATGATGAGCTTTCAGCGTTTTTTATGTGGATGTCTTATGGATCCACACACTTTCTTTTATTTCTTTGAAATTTTCACAAATGTTCATAAATGTTCACTTTCAGTTTTTTTCCTCAATTCAAACTTGGAAATCACTTTATATTTGCTGTTGTAGTTTTTTGTTTTAAATCTTTTTTTGTTTTTTTTTTTTTTTACTTTTCTCCCTATTTTTGGGATACTTGTTTGTTTTTTTTTTTAATTTTTACATCGTACTACCTCTCGCACGAGGTTTATTGTACTTTTAATGGTTCCGGCACCGGTGTTCATTAATCGCGACTGTTACGAACACGTGCCCTTAACGTTGGGCGCCAATTAACTTCCCTTGCGTGGGAAGTATTAAAAAAAATGTATTCCGTTCCGCTACGCGCGGTAGAAATAAAACACAAGTGTTGGTTTGAGTGCGATAATATATGGTGCGCTTCGATCATCAAGATGATCTATCAATACGCCTGCCGATTATCCACTGACGTTATTAGTAAAAGCACTTATATTTATATTCTTACAATTCTATGATAAAGATGCTTTGGAATTACTTTAAGTGATGAAATGCCAGAGCATTGAATTTCCAATTATTCCATTATCAAAACAAATAATGGAATATTGAATTATGCTTGCTTATCAAAACAAGTGATGTATTGTATTATTTCTTATTAATTAAAGTATTCAGCTGACCAAGCAGTAATACTGTAAGAAGATACAATTTGTTTATATTTATCATTAGATCTCTGCGTGGCTGCTGCCGTTAACTTGTATACATATGTAAGTATATGTATCTACATACATATATAAAGTATACTCAGAGAACGTACATACATATGTATATCATAAAGAAGGTTCACGCAGAGAACATAAAGCATAGAGAAGGTACAGGTTCGGCAGCGAACATTTGTTAGATTTATAGTACGGAATTCACCTCACAGCCACAGAAGTCACGCTGTAAAAAGTTAACATTTTTAACAGTTCTCCACATGCTCAACAGAGAGTATGAAGAGAAATAAATATATGTATGTATTTTCAGCATATAATAACGTGGCATGTATGCCCAAGCAGAGAATAAGAAGAGACGGAAATATATGTATACAAGTTAATACCACCAGTTCATATTACATGAACATATTCTTTATCTGTCATAAATATGTAACATGACACTTACGACCCATATGGTCCGTATTGAAACATTATATGTACTTTCCTAATACTGTCCGCCTTAGGTGGTCCCAAAATGTAATTCATAGATAGTAAGATGAATCTTTCCACTTGTAACATATGTCCTATCTCAAGTGGATTGTAGAAATAGTTCCTAGAATGTAAGAGCTTAAGCAAAATATTGTATTTAAGAAAAGGTAATAAGGAAAACGATTGCCCGTTGTTGCCCACGAGAACTAAACAGAGGTTTTAATTGGCGATCCTGCCAGGAGAATCGTAAAACTCCTGTTGGACCAAAACCAAAAAAAAAAAAAACGCAAGCAAGTATCGCGAACTCGCGAGAAAAGAAATACAAAAAGTACTAATGTGTTACTCATAGCGTACGGTCGCAATTAGAAACGCGCTAAGCAATTAACGGCAAAGTAAAAAAGGTTGAAAAACGTTAAGTCCAAAAAGAGACACATAAGCAAAAAATATCTCAGCGCCACTTAGAAAAATATTGAAAAATTTTCGAGTGTGTGTTTCTGCCACCAATTGACAATAGAATGCGCCTCGTCTAAACGGATTACGGGCAAACAACAAGCAAATATACGCGTTACAAAAAAAACATAAAAATTTTAAAACAAAAAACTACAACAGCAAATATAAGGTGATTTCAAAGTTTGAATTGAAAAAAAACTGAAAGTGAACATTTGTGTAAATTAAAAAAAAATAAAAGAAAGTGTGATCCACACTACAAACTACAACAGCAGATATAAAGTGATTTCAAAGTTTGAATTGAAAAAAAAAAAAACTGAAATACCATAAGACATCCACTTAAAAGACGCTGAAAGCCCCTCATAAAAACTAAAGAATCAAAAAAATTTCTGTAAATCCGAAATTTCGCCAAAAATATCGTACTTCATCTAAACCTCACACGCGGCCGCCAACGACGACCATCGCACAACCAATTGCCAAAATTCTACTCAAAAAGCAACAGTAGCAACAGCAATAGTAACGACAGCAGCAGTAGCAACAACAACATTAAATTAGTTGTAAGTAAAGCGTATATTTATTAATTAAATGGGAATTAATCCCACTAATATTAAGTATGAAAAAATGTTTCACTGTGAGTATCGCAAAACCGATAATCATTACACTCACAAGTGCCCTTTTTTAAATATAAAAAAAGAAACAAAATAAAATCTTATCTTAACATACATACTCATATACTTAGATACATTTTATTAGTATATCAAATATATGCAAATTATATTAACTCATTAAACGCTAGTGTTACATATATGTAACGCTCCGATCTTTCACATAAATCTACGACTTTTTCGAAATGCAATTTTAAATGTTCCAAATTATAAATTAGAATTGAAGTGAACAAATCAAAGAATAAGTATGCGCTATACTATTTTGCCACTTCCGTTTAGTGTAGCAAAATTAGTAGCGCAGTGAACACGAAGCCGATTTCATACACCTAAAAAAACTGTCGAAATGGGAACACGTTGTCGGTAAGTGCGATTTTTAATAAAGTGTCACCGATTTATGTGAAAAGAGTGTTTTGTATATTTTGATAGTGTTTGAAATTTTATGCTAATAAAAAAAAATGAAAATGACTGCATTTGTAGGTTTTTTTTTTCGTCTTGTGTAGCTGTGACATATATGTCACGTTCGCGGGTTCACCTTATGAATTGTATAACAATATATAATATATATATTTATGTGCGTGTTCTTCCGTTATTAGGGCAAAACTAACTGTTGAAGAAGTTTGCACAGTTTTGGAAGAATTGACGAATTGTCACATACACAGCTTGTTGAGGATTGTGAAATTGTTATAAGAAAAAATACCGACTTTGAAGAGAACCCCGACTTTGATATGGACGCTGAAATTTTAGACTGCTTAAATCATTCTATCTCAGAGTTAGAAGTAAACGTTTTGGAGGAATCATTTGCTTCTGTGCAAGCATCCGAAAAGCCGAGTACATCGCGTTCAACTCAAAAGCCTAGGGAACAAACCAATTCTCGTCGTCGTAAGATAACTTCAGGTCAGTCACATAGTAAGGCTAAGAGAGCCAAACCATCCTTTACGTGGGTCGATGATAATATGGAACCTAGATCTCCAAGTTTCCCTGAGGGTAATTACAGTGACTGCAGCAACCTAGAGCCATATGAGCAATTCCAAAAGTTTTTTGATGATGAATTATTGCAAATGCTGTGTGATGAGTCAAACAGATATTCGCTCTTAAATAATAATGGGAACCCGAATATTACAGTTGGAGAAATGAAAGTATTTTTAGGAATTCTGATAATAAGTGGATATACCTATTCTCCAAACAAAGAAGCATATTGGAGCGTTGACAAAGATATTCAAAATCTTGTGATTATTGACTCGATGAGGCGTGATCGTTTTCGAACTATTTTTGGAAATCTACACTTTATTGACCCCGGAAAAACAGATTTATCGGATAAAATATGGAAATTGAGATCCCTAACTGATGCTTTGAAACCGAATTTTGCTAAAAATTTTCATCCAGAGCGCAATTTGTCCTACGATGAATCAATGGTGGAATACTACGGCAGGCACGGTTGTAAACAATTTATTAGAGGCAAACAGTTGAGATTTGGTTATAAAATGTGGTGTCTAAATACGCCTTCCGGTTATCTTCTAAACTTCGAGATGTATCAGGGAAAAAACCCTAGGACGAACGAAGAGTACGCTGTAAACTATGGAAAGAACTCTGCTCCGTTGTTTTCAATCATCGATGAATTCGATGAAACGTGGAAGCCACTTCCGTTTCAATTCTTTTTCGATAATCTCTTCACTTCAATACCTGTTTTGGTTGGATTAAAAAAAAATGGGGTATGAGGGAACTGGAACAATTCGGCAAAATTCAATACCAATCTCTTGCCCTTTGCCACTGAAGGATAATTTGAAAAAAAAAGGAACGTGGTTATATGGCTAGTTCCCGGATTTCTGAATGCGTTATTACAGTCACGAAATGGGTAGACAATGCAGTAGTTTCCGTTGCATCAACTTTATTTGAGAAGGAACCGGTAGGGACAGCTGGAAGATACTCTAAGGCAGAACATGCTCGAATTCAGGTTCAAGTCCTCAATGCTATCCTAATGTATAATAAGAATATGGGCGGAACAGACCGTTTGGACCAAAACGTTAACGCTTACAGGATTGGAGCTGGAGGGAAGAAGTGGTGGTTCTCAATTTTTACCTGGTTGGTTGATGTCTCCATTCAAAATGCTTGGCTCTTACATAGAAAAGGCGGACACGGTCTAACCCAGCTACAGTTTAGAAGAACCATTGCTAATCGCTTTTGTCGTACTTATGTACAAGTCCGAGGACCATGGGGATTTAGACGTCCGGATTCGCAAATTGAGCTTGATGCTAGATATGACCTAATTGGCCAATTAGAAATCCTACCAAGAGACGCTGTGCTGGAAACAACTGCCAGCGATCAATAAACCCCAAATGTGTAAAGTGTGACGTAGGTTTGTGTGTGGATTGTTTCTACAACTTTCACTTTAGGCCAGTTTGAGTTTTCTTTCTCAACCAAAAATTGATGAATTTTCATACGTTTGTACTTGTTTCGCTTTCTTTTTGTAAACTTTATAATTAAAATAATAAAATTGATGAATTAAATCCAATGTAAGTGTTTATTTACATGTTAGTATCAAACATTGTATTACATAACAGAAACCTGCGAGCGTTACATATATGTATGTCACGGGTCGTGCAGACCCCCCCGGATAGGGGTCGAAACTTTTGTTTGTAGTTTTGTGTACATATCAACCCTTGTAGTATCCACAAAAAGTTTGGTTCCTCTACCTTTGCTATTTAGCTTTCGCGTTTAATGGGTTAAATTAAATCTAAAAAATTTTAAATGAAAGCTCAACCAGCCAAATAATAAAATATTTTTAAAACCGCGAGTCACTACCGCAAGGGGGACCCTCCGGTTTATAATATAAACTCAATTCTGCGAATCTGAACTCCAGACCCTCCAGAATAAAAGAGTATCTTTTCCCAGAAAAGATCAAAACAAATATTTAAATACAGACAGGCAACAAAATATATGCCATTTAAATATTTTTAAAATGAAGTTATTACAATAGATTTATGCAAAAAGAAATATAGCTATTACATACATATTTTTGTGAGTATTACTATATATGCTACTTCATGAAACTCACAAATATAAAAAAAAGGCAAACCCGAAAAATAACGATTATAAAAAAGAGGCGATAGGAATAAAGAATTTTTAAGCGAACAAGATAATTTTACAATTTTTCAAAATGGCAGTCAATAATTTTACTGTAGTCGATATAGCTAGATTAATAGCTACACAAACCGCAAATTTAAGAACTGAGATAGCTCAGCTGAGTAATAGAATTAAAACTTTAACAGATGCGGCACATGTAACTGAGTATGAAACTCAAGGAATTAATGATTCCATAACATGTGACGAAAATTTAGACATAATAAAGTCTTTGCCAGAATTCTCCGGTAAATCTTATGTCAGCTGGAGAGAAGCTGCAAAGAATTCGATGAGCCTATATATTGAAGGTAGTAGAAGGTGTTTTGAAGCACTAACTATCCTCCGAAATAAGATTGTAGGTAATACCAATGATATGTTAACTAATCATGGCACAGTTTTGAATTTAGAAGCAATATTTGCAAGATTAGATTTTGCTTACGCCGACAGACGACCAATTCACGTAATTGATCATGAGATAAGCGTTATGAGACAAGGATCGACATCCTTAATTGATTATTATAATGAAGTCAATCAGAAATTGACATTACTAATAAATAAAACTATAATGACGCACGGCACCAATTCAGATATTACAAAACAATTAAATATCAAGAATCGAGGAACCGCGTTAAGAACTTTTATAACTGGCTTAAATTACCCTTTAAACCAAATACTATTTACATTAACACCTACCGATTTTCCAAATGCACTTGCCAAAGCACAGGAACTTCATTCGATCCCAATTTGCTTTGCAATTTACTAAAAACAACCATGAAATTGGTTCACGAAACCAGCTTCAAGCTAACCGAAGATATTCGAACTTTCAGAATAACTTAAGGTACCAAACAAATAATAATTCATACCAAATGAATGCCAATCACCCAGAACCTATGGAAGTGGATCAATCAATCCCAGTAACAAATAAAACCAATCATGTGCAAAGAGACCAACAACATGTTAGGAGTAACAGGTATAATTGGCAAACCAATTATCAGCCAACAAATATACCAAAAAGGTCAATTGAAAGTGCACAAATAAGCACACAACCTCAACCAAAAATTCAACGAATTAATAATATTGGTGAGAACCATTTTTTAGGGTAAACTCCGATTTGCCGTATGTCATTAAAACCGATACAAGAACTGGGCAAATCTTTAGAATTCTCATAGATATGGGTTCAACCAGCTCATATATACGGGCTGGAATTTATAATAAAAAAAACATTTTAGTAATTAAGAAGAAGGTTAGAACCATTCATGGTTCGAACATAATAAAACATTTTCATAATATCAATCTGTTTGGTATACAGGAACGTTTTTATGAAATTAACAATTTAGAGAGCGATCTTTTAATTGGAATAAAACTCCTAAATAAAATCGGAGCGACAATTGATATTCCGAATAGAAAATTGATTTATGGGAATAATAAAACAGAGAAAATAAATTTTCCCAATGATTTAATTATACTAAACCCCTTAGGACAAAAAAGTCCCTAGGCACCCGTCAATGATAATATTAGCAAAAATATTACTAAGGATAGAAAAATTAATGAAGCAAATGCTCACAACATTTTAAAAATAAATAATGTTGAAATTTCTAACAAAGTTGCTGATACGTATAACTATAATAATAATGAAACGAAAGATATCAACATTCCATTGCTAAGAGAGGATGTTATTAAAATAATAAATAAAGCTGATCAAAACGTGAACATGGATTTACCTTTTAGAACAGAAATTAAAGCAGAAATTAGAACTGAGGATGGCAAACCTATATGGTCCAAACAATATCCTTATTCTATATCTGCAAATAACTTTGTTAATAAGGAAATCGAAAGTTTACTCGCAAAAGGGATATATATAGTTATAGGAAAAACAGCATTTTCTGTAAATAACGGAAAATATGAATACCTAAGAATGCCATTTGGACTTAAAAATGTTCCAAGTATATTTCAGAGAGCAATGAATAATATTTTACATGAATTTATAGGAAAATTTTGTCACGTATATGTTCACGACGTAATAGTATATTCAAAAACTCTAAAGGAACATATATATCACTTGAAATATATAGTACAAACCCTTGAAGAAGCCCAAATGAAAATATCTATAGAAAAATCAAAATTTATAGAAACCGAGGTTGAATTTTTGGATACGTTGTATCCCATAAAGTTATAAAAACTGATCCCAAAAAAGTATAAACAATAAAAAATTACCCATATCCCAAGACGTTACGACAACTTAGAGGATTTTTAGGATTAACGGGATACTATAGGAAATTATGCAACAATAGCTAAACCACTAGCAAAACACTTAAAGGGAGAAAATGGTAAAATATCGCAGTATATGTCCAAAACAACAATTATTAATCTTGATCAAGAAGGAATTGTTGCTTGTGAAACCTTAAAAAGAGCGTTACAAGAACAAGTTGAATTAGCTCAACCAAACTTTGATAAAAAAATAATTTTGACTACTGACGAATCTAATGTTGCTGTAGGTGCAGTTTTATCCCAAGAAGGAAGACCAATAACATTTATTTCAAACACACTAAACTCTACCGAACAAAATTACGCAACAAACGAAAAAGAATTATTCGCCATAGTTTGGGGATTAAAGACATTACGCCATTATCTTTATGCAGTAAAAAATTTAGAAATTCATACGGATCATCAACCATTAGCATTTGCAATGTCCGAAAAAAATCCAAATGTTAAAATGAAAAGATGGCGAGCTTTTATTGAGGAGTTTTCCCCAAAAATATTTATAAACCGGGAACAACAAATGTAGTTGCTGACGCATTATCAAGACAAGTATTAAATAATTTAACTAGTTCATGTGAGTCGAGTGACTCAAGTGATTCACTAATAGAAACCCAACATTCCGCAGAAAGTAGCGATGAGTACCAAATTCATGAAACAAAAAAACCTTTGAATCATTTTAAGCAACAGATAGTAATCGATAATGGAGCAAGAATTACTGTCTTAGAGACTATTTCTTCTTTTAATAATAAACGTTTTTTAATTGAATATGACAAACCTGAAAATATAATTGGTATTCTAAAAGAATATATGAATCCAAAAGTAGTTACAGGAATATTTTGCACACCTGAAGTGCTATATGCAATAAAAAACACGATCAAATTTCTATATACCAAACTATTCCCTAATGATATGTATATGCACTAAAGAAGATCATAGAAATTGTAGAGAAAATTTGGCTCAAATTAGGCAGCAATATTATTGGCCTGTAATGATAAAACAATTTAAACAGAAAAAAATTGTAGCATATGTAATAGTAATAAATATGAAAGACATCCGGAACTAATTAAAATACGGTAGCACCAATACCAAAAAAAGAAGGAGAACAACTTCATATATGTAGATATTTTTTTTGCACAAAAGCTTAAATTTCTTAACTTAAGTTATCAAAAAAGAGATATTATATATGAAAAAACAAGTAGTATTAGAAGATTTAGGAAATACAGTTAAAATGCAAAACAGAAACAGAATAATTCACAAAGATAATATCAAATCTTAAATCTTTTACCTTCAATATACAGGAAAAAGAAATTTTATGTCTAAATGATGTCATATATAAAAAGACTGCCATAAAAAAGAATTAGACGAATACAAAGAAGAATGTATCGAATATATATTTAAGAGTAAAATTTAAATAAATTCTACATATAAATTAAGATTTCAAAATGGTACTGTTCAAATTGATAAAATAGTCTATAGCCTCACGTACTATTTCCCTTTGAATCGGGACGCTTCAATTTAGAGGTGGGGGAGTTAATACCACCAGTTCATATTACATGAACATATTCTTTATCTGTCATAAATATGTAACATGACACTTACGACCCATATGGTCCGTATTGAAACATTATATGTACTTTCCTAATACTGTCCGCCTTAGGTCGTCCCAAAATGTAATTCATAGATTGTAAGATGAATCTTTCCACTTGTAACATATGTCCTATCTCAAGTGGATTGTATAAATACATAGTTCCTAGAATGTAAGATTAATATTTGTATCTCGGCTTAAGCAAAATACTGTATTTAAGAAAAGGTAATAAAGAAAACGAGGCAGTTGCCCGTAGTTGCCCACGAGAACTAAACAGAGTTTTTAATTTGCATGTCTATGAGTATACTCCCAACGAAGAATTTCGTTTTGCTTTTCGTTTATATTTTATTCCATTCTTAACAGCGAAAAATGTGTACAAAACACACCTTTCACACAGAGAACAACTACCCGTTGGTAGGTCTCAGATACTACGGGATCAGGCATCCCAGCTGAGCTCTAAGCTACCGGGGGGGTCGGCAGGTCGCGGATAGCCGGACGGCCTGTAGTAGCAGGTTAGTTGCGAAATAAGTTAAAACGAATAAGCAACCCCCGACGATGAGCGGCAGGAGTGTAGGATGCGGTATAAAAGCCAGCCAAGCCGATGAAACTCCTGCGACAGAGGCGAACAGTTGCCGCCTCTCTAATATAGGTGACCGACCAAAATCCAGGCGCGACGGACTCAAAGTGAGCGGCTTCCTGGTCAGCGTCTGTTCACCATGTTAGGTGCTGCTGTAAATAAGACCGGTCCATACCGGGGCGCACTGGGAGTCCCTAGAAGCATCACCAGCTGTTTTCACTGGTGGTGTGGAGAGGGTTATGTGAGTCATCTCTGCCGAAGTGTCAGCCACGATGTGAATCAGTAACCAGCCCCTTCGGGCCCTGGTCAGGAAGTGTACATTGGGCGCAGAACTAGTAGACTGCATTGCTCCGGGCGAGCGCCGGTTCGTCCGAGTTTACCGGAACCGGTAAAGCGTAGGACAGGCCTCAGGGAACTGGGGTAGGAGCATAGCCCTGAGGGTATACCCGTTCTTGTCTATTTCGGCCCGCCCTCCTGCACACGATGTGCTGGTTAAACTGATAAATGGAGACAATAAATGAAAAAACACATAACAACAACAATAGCAGCAACAATCTTAGCGGTGTCACGAGTCAAATTACGCTGTCAAGAGTATACCCCTTTAAAAAAGCCTCGCGTTTGGCTAGATCGCCAGTGAAGGTGGTCCCCGCACAAAGACCAGTGAGGTCGAAATCGTCACCTCCAACGCTTCAGAAGAACACCCCGATATTAGAAGAAGCACGTGATCATATGTATAAACTGGGAGATATGATACAAAAGCTAACGGATATGATGCATCCGCCACAGCGCACTATCGCCACAGAAATATCGAAGCTCTACACCCGTGCACAGGATGACCATATTCGACAACGGGAAGCTAACTTAGGAAGAAGAGTAGCTATGGAACAGACGACTGCTGAAGTCACACCGAAAAGACTACGTGACAAGCAGATAAAGCGACGAACCCCTCCAAAAAGGACTAAAACAACGCATGACGAACCAATTGTGAAAACAGGAGAAAGCAGAAATCTCGGGGGAGGAGAAAAGGACGCGGCAAGGGAAGAAACCTGGATCACGATACCAAGTAAAGCCCAAAAAAATAAAAACAAGAAGAAAGGAAACGCCGTACCACGCCTTCGACCAGAAGCAATAGTTATCGCAAAAACCGGTGACATGTCTTACGCAGACTTACTTCGGGCGGTTAAGCAGAATGAAAACCTGCAAGTGCTTAGGGAAAATGTCTAGCGAATTAAAAAGACAGCTAAAGGTGAGATACTGTTGGAGCTAAAGAAAGCGCAGACAGGAAGTACTAAGGAATATAGAGAGGAGATAGTGAAGATACTAGGAGATCAGGCACAAATAAGATCTCTAACACAAGAAATTACAGTGGAAGTGCGAGACTTGGACGATATAACGACGAAAGAGGATATAGCACAGGCAATTCGTTCAGAATTTGAAGAGCTGCGTCTATTTAGTGTAAAATGCATTAAAAGCATCAGACCTGCATATGCAGGCACGCAAAAAGCTATCATAAGCCTTCATGCACAGGAAGCAAAGCACCTACTGGAAGCACAAAAGATAAAAATCGGCTGGTCAAACCGCAGAATCAGGGGAAAAGCGCAACTGAAGAAATGTTTCAGATGTTTAGAGTATGGACATGTGGCGAAAGCATGCAGCAACCCAGAAGACAGGAGCAAGTGCTGTATTAAATGCGGAGAGGAGGGTCATTTCGCCAAAGATTGTGTTAACAATCCATCCTGCAAGGCATGTAAACACAGTGGAAGCACGAACATAGACCATCAGATAGGAAGCCGGAAATGCCCCATATATACAGCAGCGATCAAAAAACCTAGAAGATGAAAATATTACAAATAAACCTGAACCACTGCGATCCGGCCCAGGATCTCTTATCGCAAAACATATACGAAAATAAAACAGATGTTGCATTAATCTGTGAACAGTATAAAAATAAAGACTCTGACAAGTGGATTTCCGACACCACAAAAAAGGCTGCAATATGGGCATGCGGAGATAAGATGATGCAGTAGCTAAGGAGCTCTATCAAATACAAAGTATTTGTAGTGATACGGTACTGAAGATAAAGCAGTGGCTTACGAGTGCAAAACTCGAACTTGCCGGCCACAAAACGGAAGCAGTTCTTATAACTAGCAGAAAAAAACTGGAAACCATTTCGCTTAGCATAGACGGCTCAACTACAAAATTCATGTTGAAAAAGCGTGTGAAAAAGCGGAGCGAGTAAACATGGCCTTATCAAGGATAATGGCAAACATTGGAGGACCGAAACAGAGCAGGAGAGCTCTTCTGGCCAAGGTCAGCCAATCAATTGTAATGTATGCGGCGCCTGTATGGGGACCGACATTAATACATAAGACATATGCTGGAGTGGTACAATCAGTGTTCCGGTTGAGCGCTATCAGAATAGTTAGTGCGTTTCGCACGGTTTCTAAGCAAGCTGTTGGGGTCCTAGCAGGAATTATGCCTCCAGACATAATGGCTCTCGAACTTAAGCGAATCCATGACAAAAGTAAAAGCGCAGGCCAGAAACTAACGGTGGCAGAGCGTAGAGTAGAAAGACAAGCCAGCTTAAACGAATGTCAAACACGCTGGGATACATCAAACAAGGGGAGATGGACATACCGCTTAATCGGTAACATACAATCATGGATGGAACGAAAACACGGGGAAGTAGATCATTACATGACGCAGTTCCTAACAGGGCATGGATGCTTTAGGGAGTACTTACATAAGTACGGCCACGAGGAAGGAGTAGCTTGCTCTTTCTGTGGTAGCAATAACGAGAACGCTGAGCACATATTTTTCCACTGTCGGAAATATACAAATGAGCGACTATCTTTGGAAAAGGAAGTATCCAACCGAATAACACCAGAGAATATAGTGACCTATATGTTGCACTCGAGGAATGTGTGGAATTTAGTGGAGAAGATGGCAGCCAAGGTGCTCCATGACCTGAGAAGAGCAGAACATCAGAGAAGGAGTGAATCTAGAGTAGCCCATAAGCGAAGCTTGCCCTGCGATGAAATGCCTAACGGCGGTCCCACAGGGCCTCAGTAAAGCTACAGGAGACGGAGTTAGGGCTTAGTACGTAGGCGTACCGTTTCGCAAGTCCAGAACAGTAGGTAATACTGACTTTGCGTGGTCCCGAATGAGGTGCACCTCTAGCGGGCAGTACGAATCGTGCATACTGCTATAGCAAAGTAGCAGTATCTATGTAAGATTCCCCCTCCGGCACAAAAAAAAAAAAAACACAGAGAACATAAAGACATTTTTGAAGTTATACTTCTTATACGAGTTCGGAAAAGGTTGCGATAGATTCATATTGCGCAACCTTGTCTGCGAAGATGTTCGAGTAGCAAGGGAAGCGGTGACAATCGGCGATCGTTTCTTTCGGCACAGCTCGGATTTTCTACCAACAACACAATGTTGCCATGCTTATGCTATTGTTGTTTTTGTAGAACAATGTTTAAATTTTTGGTTGGTGACATATTCACATGTGTGCGCATATGTATGTTTGTATGCTTGTGCATTATTTCTTTCGTTTGTGTTTTATTTCTGCGAATTCTCAACTATTTTGTGTGACTTTTGGTTAAAATACTTTGCGTTGGCCGTTGAAAAGTTAAGACTATACTTCACAGGTTCATTTCAGTAGTTAGTCTTCATTTACTTTCTTTGCAAATCGACCCGCAATGACGAGGTATATCGTTTTATCTGGCAGCGTGAGGTTTATGAACTTGCATATTTGCAATGGCAAATTCGCTGTATATTTTGTTAGTGTAAAAGCAACAATATGCCTCGCTAATTTGCAATTGCAAATATGCAAGATCATTTGCACCAGATTGTGAATTGCACTGGTATATATTAGTAATGGGCGATACTGTTACTTTTCAGGAACACTGCTACTTGTGTGTGATTTTGTGGTAGCAGTGATTTTAAACTGTGACTGTGACTGTAATAAAAATTGTAACAGACAAAGACCAATAAAGTAGATCAAAATAGTTTCCTTTTTTTCATTTAGGATAATGTACATATTTATTAGAATAAACAGAAATTAACAAAGTAAATTCGTTTTTAGAAAGTCACCAAATACAAAATATATGCATAAAAGATTAAATTAAATAGTGTTAAAAATATTTACATTAAATGGAAAAGAAGGCCAAAATATTATGTTAATAAATATATATTCAAAAACAAAAAAATTCCAGTATTCCTTTCACTTAATCTTGACCGACGATCACATACAATTTGCCCCAAATAGCGCTGAATTTCAATAATGGCTTTTGCTTCTACGCTATTATGTGGTTTATGTTCATTAGCGTATTTATCGAAAGAACTCCATATTGATACTGATTTTTCAACATTTTCATCTGTTCTTTCAGTCTAAAATTCTATTTCTTCCCTTTGCAATTCTATTAGATAACGTTTTATATATATTTTTGGGTTATGAGCTGCTGATTCATCAGTCAACGCTACTAATTTTAATCTGGGGTCGAAAAAAGTAGCTACCGTAAGTGTGTTGATGTGTTGTAAACTGCTAAAACGTTCCCTAATTCCATTTAAAAAAATGTCAATCACTTTTTGTATGGTGTTTGAAAATATTTCAGTGTCTATAAGTGTGCAAGTGTCTATACACATCTGATAGACCATTTGCGATTGGTATTACCAGCGAACCTGTGCAATAATAGGTTGTAAACTGCTAAAACGTTCCCTAATTCCATTTAAAAAAATGTCAATCACTTTTTGTATGGTGTTTGAAAATATTTCAGTGTCTATAAGTGTGCAAGTGTCTATACACATCTGATAGACCATTTGCGATTGGTATTACCAGCGAACCTGTGCAATAATAGGTTGTAAACTGCTAAAACGTTCCCTAATTCCATTTAAAAAAATGTCAATCACTTTTTGTATGGTGTTTGAAAATATTTCAGTGTCTATAAGTGTGCAAGTGTCTATACACATCTGATAGACCATTTGCGATTGGTATTACCAGCGAACCTGTGCAATAATAGGTTGTTAAAAAAGTCTTGCGGTATTTTCGCTATTTGGCGCGGAAAGTGCGTAGTTGAAGTTTTATTCGTCGCATCGGGTCATGCTATACCTTTTTGGAAAGCTCATTTCACGCGCTAACACGTGTTTGATTCATTGTCGTTTTTTTTAAGTCGTTTGTGAGTTATAGCGTCGCAAACATGGAGCAAAATAAACATAAAATACGGCATATTTTACAGTACTACTACGATAAAGGCAAAAATGCATCTCAAGCCGCCAATAAAATTTGTGCAGTTTATGAACCCGATGCAGTTTCCATTTCCACCGCACAACGATGGTTTCAACGTTTTCGTGCTGGTGTAGAGGTGGTCGAAGATGCGCCACGCTCCGGAAGGCCTGTCGTCGAAAATTGCGATAAAATCGCTGAATTGGTCGAAAGAGACCGGCATAGTAGCAGCCGTAGCATCGGTCAAGAGCTGGGCATGAGTCATCAAAAATTCATTTCAATTTCAATAAAAAAAAAATTCAATAAAAATACCACAAGACTTTTTTGCCAACCCATTATGTTTCACCACTAATGCTTACTGTGGCATCTCTAAATGGTTTACAAATTTTGCACAAAGCAGCAACAGTCGCCCACTCGTCGCTGGTTAATATAGGTAAATTTTTGTTAATAATTACCAAAGTACATTTCACCGCTTCCTCCAACTCCGAAAAACGCTCCAACATTGCTAGTGTGGAGTTTCACCTCGTTTCAACTTGTTGAATTAATTTTAGAGGTTCTTTACCGCTGTTGCGCTGGTAATTTTCAAACGCTCCGTTCGCTGAAGTACTTTTCTTGAAGTGAGCAACTATTATTTTAACTTTATCAGTTACTTATTCTACTTCAGGAATGCGCAATCCTTCTTTTACAAGTAAATTAATTGTGTGAGCCATACATCCAAAATGCTTCCAACCTAACTTATTAACTATAGCACTTTTTATGTTACTAGCATTATCCGAAACAGCTAGCAATATTTTATCGTTAATTTTCCAATCAATTACAATGTGTTGTATCGCCTCACCTAAGTTTTCAGCTGTATGATTTTGCTTTAGTTGGGATGACAATAAAAGCACTGACGTTAGTTCAAAATTTTCGGAGACATAATGTGCCGTTAAGCAATGAAACTAGACGTGTTCCACGATGTCCAACAATCAGTGGTGATGCAAAACTTTTCCCCTAATCATTTTTCGCACCTTATGTTTACATTCCTCATACAATGCAGGAATCATTGATTTTGAAATCACATGTCTGCTAGGAATGTCATAAGATGGATTTAGGGCTGATACAAATTCGCGAAAACCTTTGTCCTCAACTATAGAGAAAGGTTGTAAATCCACCGTAAAGAGCTGCAATAACTTGCTTGTTATTTCACTTTTTGATTTTAGCCGCGCGACATTTAAAATCTTAGTTTGTGTTAAAGGCTTTTGTAATGCAGTCGAAGTTAATGGAATATCCTCTTCAAAGTAACAGGCGCATTTTGCGGCGCTGGCGTAATTTCCGACTGTAAAAACATTTTCATAATACCTATTTGATAATAACTTCAAAATTATATTACCATTTTCAATTGAACAGTAGGACGCCTCCGTTCCATATGTTTTTTTAAATTTGATGTTGACGTTTTATATGATATTTTGGATTTACAAATATCATATTTTGCGAAAACAGCATCTACCTCTTTAAAATATTGCCACACATAACTTGTTTTGGTTCTTTTTGACGAAGACATCTTTAATTTTTATTACGTATAAGCAAACTAATGATTCGTTATTTTTTAAGACGCACATTTTTAAAGTCAAAATAAATATATTCTCTGAAGGTTTTTTTTTCAATATAAGGACACTCCATTGAAACTATTTAAAGTAAACGAAAACATACCTTTAAAAATATTTCGTTACTTATAAAATATTTTTTATGAGTTTTTTTAAATTACTATACAAATTAATGCAATTTTAAGATTAAAAGTTTTATAATTGATATGATAATGATATATTACCCGTTTAAAGCTAAATTAACTTTTTATATGTTAACCAATTTTTACTTATCTAAAATTGAAGAAAATTCATAGCTTTAATGAATATGAATTCATCACACCCACAATTTTTTATGTTACCCTGAGAATGCTATTTTGAAACAGTCGCAATTTTCATGTTTCCCTGTAAATGCTATTTTGTCACAGTCGCAATTCTTTATGTTCCACGGTGAATGCCATTTTGTCACCGTCGCAATTTTTCATGCGATACTGTGAATGCTACTTTGTTTCCCATGTGTTCGTTATTTCCAGTCACTGCTACTTAAGGAAACTTGTCACAGCTGTGACCAGTGATTTTTAAGTAGCAGTGACAAAGTCACAGGTACTCAGATATTTGCCATCTCTAGTATATACTTATCTACACTAATATTATAAAAAGGAAAGATTTGTACCTATGTATGTTTGTAATGAATAGGCTCAAAAAGTACTGGGGCGATTTAAAAAATTCTTTCACCAATAGAATGCTACATTTTTCCAATTCGACATAGGCTACATTTCATTTTGAAAAAAATTAGGGATCCTTGGTAAAATTTGAACAATGTAACCGAAGGTGTAAAAAAATGAGTTTTAAAATGTCTTTCGTCGAACGCGCTGCCGAAACTATTAGGGATAGAACAAAATAATGTACAACACTATTGAAGAACATCATAATGTCTACAAAAAACTCCGCGGTAGCATATGTCCAACTATTGTAGTTATGTCACTACCACAACTTTTTTCATTTTAAACATTAATGAAAATGCTAACCAAATTCAAACCATGCTATTTATGTGTTTATTTAATGTGTATTTCAACTCAAAGAATACAGTACAGCCAGTGGAAACACCGTAAGGAACAAAATTAACATTGACGAGTTTTTTTCTCAACTTTTGTCAGTGATCCGTTTACGCGAACGTTGCTCTATTCGGAAATACCCTGATATTATACATGGACTGCATCGTCGAAGAAATGGTTGCGCAGAAAGCAAGGCCAACAAGTAGATTGACATCCAGATGTGTTCTCAACTAATGCATTAGGACGAATTTACACAATCCACCCGAAAAACTACGATTGCTTTTCCCTTCGGTTGCTATTGATTAATGTACGCGGTTCAACTTTATTTGAGTCATTGCTTACTGTGAATGGTACGGTGTGTGCAAGTTTTGGAGAAGTAAGCCAGCAATTACAATTGCTGGAACACGTTAATCACTGGAATGAAAATGAAGTTCGCACACTTTTCGCGATAATTACTTCGACATATCAGCCTTCAAATCAGCGTCAATTATGGGATACGAACAAAAAAGACATTGCCGAAGATATTTTACATGGCCTTCGCTAAAAATCTGAAATGTAGAATTTCGGTGGATACTTCCGGTGGTTCGATATCAATTCCATCTTCCCTTTGTCAATTCACGAAAGGTGAACTCATCACAAATGTTCGGACCTTGGCCAAATTATCGTAACTACGATTCCTTAAGTGCATGCGCAATGTTAGCTGCCAAAAATACCGATGTTGTTGACTTAAACTGGAAGATTCAAAATCAAATTCCGGGAGACTTGCGCTCATATAAATCGATTGATCGTCTTGACAATGAAGACGGCGCCGTGAATTATCCAGTGGTATTTCTAAATTCTTTGGAGAGGCTTGGTATGCCACCGCATCATTTGCGTCTCAAAGTAGGATCGGTCGTTATTATGTTTCGCAATCATCATGCCACGAAAATGTGTAATCCAACCCGACTGATTGTGACTCACCTATCGAATACAGGGGGCACAATGCTTGATTCTACGAATTCCTTTGAGTTCTAACGATTTCCCATTTCAGTTCAAACGTATTTCGTTTCCAGTGAAAATTGCATGTGAGATGACAATCACCTAAAGATAGCCGTGTGTTTGCGTGCTTGCGCATTATTATACCCTGAACAGGGTATATTAAGTTTGTCACGAAGTTTGTAACACCCAGAAGGAATCGTCAGAGACCCTATATATATAAATGATCAGTATGTTGAGCTGAGTCGATTTAGCCATGTCCGTCTGTCTGTCTGTCCGTCTATCCGTCTGTCCGTCCGTCTGTCTGTAAATATACGAACTAGTCCTTCAGTTTTTAAGATATCGGTTTGAAATTTTGCAAACATCATTTTCTCTTCAAGAAGCTGCTCATTTGTCGGAACTGCCGATATCGGACCACTATTATTATATTCACGAAATTTGGTATATGTTATTTCCTAAGGCAACAATGTAATCTCCGACGAAATTGATCAGATTGGTTTACTATAGCATATAGCTGCCATACAAACTGAACGATCGGAATCAAGTTCTTGTATGGAAAACTTTCACATTTGACAGGATATATTCACGAAATTTGGTGTATGTTATTTTCTAAGGCAACAATGTAATCTCCGAAGAAATTGATCAGATCGGTTTTCTATAGCATACAGCTGCCATACAAACTGAACGATCGGAATCAAGTTCTTGTAGGGACAACTTTCACATTTGACAAAATATATTCACGAAATTTGGTATATGTTATTTTCAAAGGCAACAATGTAATCTCCGAAGTTAACGTTTTTTCTTGTTTTTCTTTCATTTCTGTTTCATTTCTGCGAATTCTCAACTATTTTGTGTGACTTTTGGTTGAAATCCTCTGCGTTTATAAATATTTGCGACTTGCGCCAGGAGAAAATTATATTCCAAAAAGTCTGCTCTTCGATGATTATGCCGAGGAATTGTCTTTTCCTTGTATATATCTTGGACAAATAAGCACATTTCGAGACGGAATTTCAGTTACACGTTTCTAAATGGCATCGAGTGAAATATGACGAGTGGATCGACGTGGGGTTACTCCTCGCCATTTGCTGTATATGGCTGCAAAAAATATGAGACTTCGTGTTGCTTCATCCCTGACTGTTTCCTTCAAGTTTATCGGGAATGGTACAAGAGTGACGAGACAACAAATAGAATCAGAAGAGTATATCCACAATTGCCTCGACACAAATCTGGCATTTCTAAGATCAATACCGAATTCTGCATATTATTGGTCACAGCGTAAAAAGGCCTACGTTGTTTCTCACGATGAGTGCAAATGAAATTGGGTGGATCCCGCTGTTACAACTGCTACAAAAAATTAAAGATGGAAGACTAATTTCTGAAGATGAAACCGCTCAATTGAATTGGTTGGATAAAAGTACATTAATCAACGAGGACGCTGTAACCTGTGCCATCTATTTCGACAAATTAGTGCACACGTTAATGAGTTACTACAAAGCAAAAAAGCATCCCCATTTGCGCAATATAGGGTGAAAGACTATAGTATTTCAAGCGAATCGAATTTCAACATCGCGGTAGTCCTCACGCCCATATTCTACTCTGGCTGGAGAACGCACCGAAGCATCCATTGGAGGAAGGCGATATCATTGATCGACATTTTAATCGCAGTATCAATATCTGAAGCATCAGGAAACCTCAAATTGCAGACACAAAAACACACATTTACGTGTTATAAAAAAGTAAGAGGTAACCAGCCACAAGAATGTCGATTTGAAGCACCTTTCCTGCCTTCTCGATCCACACAAATACTCGTACATATGAAGAAAGAAGACCCAAATTTCGTCAGTTATGCCAGACATTACAAGAAAATAAGGTCTCAATACGAAATAGCCGATTACAACGACATTGATGATTTCTATCAAAGCAACAATAAAGTAACTTCGGATGAACAGTACTATAAAATACTTTCTGCGGGAATTAACCGGCCACGGATTTTCTTGAAAAGAACACCAGTGGAAAAATGGCATAATACATTCAATCCATTCTTGTTTTAAAATCGAATATGGATTTGCAGTTCATATTAGACGAATATTCCTGCGCGACGTACGTCGTAGACTATTTTAATAAATCTAACCGAGGGATCAGTAATTTACAGAGACAAATTAATGAAATCACAGAAAAATATCCGGATTTTGGAGTGGTTGGAATCACTAGAAAAATGAGTGTCGACTTATTGAACTCAGCAGAGATTTCGAGCCAAGAAGCAGCTTAGTGCCTACTTCGTAAACCAATGTCAGAAGCCTCTACATCGATAATATTCATCCCAACGTCGTGGGCGATAGACCGACAGAGATTGAAAAAAGCACGCAAAGAAGGGACTGAGCTTAATGACGAGTCCACAGACATTTGGTGGGATAATGTGTTCGACAAATACGAGCAACGACCGGAGGAATTGAACGATCTAACTCTGACCCAGATTTGTGCGCAATACAAATGCAGCGCCAATAATGAATACAAGAAATTGACTAAACACCATGTTATAAGACATACAAATTATAATATGACAACCCAATTCAAAGAGTACAAAAGAGAGATGGTTACGCTGCATATTCCCTTCCGCAACGAAGAGACAGAACTACTTTCCGAGTCAAAATTCCTTCATTTAGACTTTGCTTTCTAAAATGTGCATAATAAATTTATAAAATGTGAATTTAAGTTTTCTAGTTTTCTTTCATACAAAATGATATGCATTTCTGAATATCACTAATGCCGGTATTCTGCTTGTCACGATTGTCTCATGTCTCTAATTGAGACAATCGTAATTTAGTGACTCTGTTAGTCAGGATGTCTCATTTTGGTATTCTGGCAGATACAGTCTCAAAAATATTCACCAAATAGTATGGTGAAAAGAAGGGCAGCAATCAGCTGTTTAGTTTAGCTGATTAGAGATGAGTGCAAGTGCACAATCGTAAACGACAAAACGACCCATCGCGGCCGAAAAGAATGGAGGAGCTTTGGGCGGAACTCTCCGTGCAATTAAATGCCCTAAAAGGGCCCACCCGGGACCCCATAAAATGGAGAGAAGTAATATTTAACCATAGATATTGGCATATGTATGTATTTATGTCCTTTGATTTACAGAATCTGAGCCATTGGAAAAACCAAATAAGGTCACGCGCAAGGAAAGCCAAGGCGCACAAGCTGGTGACAGGTGGCGGTCCCAGCTTAACAAGTGAGTGAGTGAGCAGAGAGCGTTAGAAACGTTAGGGTCAATTGCGGTTGATGGGTTGGCTGATGTACCAGCCATTGGCACAGAGGTATGGATAGCAAGAAAGACCAATACGAGTGTGCAGAATTTATAATTGTTTTTTGTTTTTATAATTTAGGAAGAAGTAGTTTTCACAGCTGCACCGTCACCTGTAAATACGACTTCGGATGGGTCCAATGATTGCACTCCGTCATCGTCCCGTAGTAAAAAAATTACGACGGACGAAATGTTCCGAAATTATATGGATTTAATGAAAGGAAAAGCCGAGGAGGAGAGAGCTTTCCGTATTCAAACTTTAGATTCCATTAATAAACACACCGAATCCATTAATAATTTAGCGGCAGCGATGGTGTCGCTTACTCAGACCATCAGAGCAAAATTATAAATATTAATACATTACCTCTCTTCCTCCTCTCGTTTTTTCATCATAAGGTAAAATAGTCCAACTTCATCAGCCATTGTTGTGTTCTTATTTTTCTATGACCTGCTGCAAAGCACATAAGAAGTTAGAGACTGATATGGCTCAATTAGAGATGAGACAAACTCGCCAGAATACCAAACAGTCTCAAAATAGATTTCACCACAGATTCGTCTCTATTAGAGACTTGAGACTGCTCGCAGAATACCGGCATAAGAAATATAGCTTCTTACGCGCTTAGGGGCTCCATGCACCTTTTTTTTATGTTCTCGTCTCACATACCCAAGAATATGAAGAGACATAAATATATGTATGCATGCCCATGATTACACTCCCAAGGAATGTAAAGAATTTCATTTTGCTTGTTTAGATTTTTGCTTTCAACCAGGCAATCGCTTGTATGTGCAATGTATGCTATACATATGAATATATGTATGAATGTATGCTTTTGAGTTTTGCCGTCGGCAATTCAATATTGACATGTAAACATAATTATGATATGAGTATAATTTTGTATGAATGCATGCATAGTAATATTTATAGTTAATTTGGACTTACATATCTAATAATTTTATTTAATTTTTACATAATATACAATACTAATAAATATTTTTGTGTTATAATAAGGGTAATCAGAATCCGATGCATCGTTGCATATGCAAAAGCGTAAATGTAGCATTTTCCAATAGATCGTGAGCGACTGTTTTGTTTATATCTGAATGCAACCCTGTTCATTGTGAAATTGACAGCTGATTTCTAGTGGTCAAATGTGAAATAAAATATTTGGTAAATATTCTCAATAGCAATCATGCCAAGGAAAAGCGAAAGAGAAAAAATTCTTAATTATTTGGTAGAGAATACGGCAAATGATATTCTTAATATAATAGGTAAAAGTTGGTGAAGAAATATCTTTTTATATTCATGGTTCCTTTTTTTTATACAGAAGTGGACGAAGATGGTGAGGCCGTCGATAAAATTTTAGATGAATTGGATATGAATGTTGAAGTAGTGCTTTCATGCGGGCGTGGAGTTGAGCATGAAGTCCCAAAGTCACCAGTATGGCAAAATAAAATCTTGAATAAATTCGACGAAAACCGGTTCCGCCAAATGCTTCGAGTAAGCAAGGAATAATTTAACAATATATTTCACCTAATTAAGAACGATCCGGAATTAAATAAAGCACATTCCTAGAAAGAGATTCCTGAAGATTTGCAGTTAGCAATTGTACTTTATCGTCTGCACTCATGCGGAGAGGGTGCTGCATTGGTAAAAATTTCAACATTATTTGGTGTAGAAGATGGTGGAACTCTATCCATAATTACGAAAAGAGTTTTCAGTGCTATACTAAGGTTAAGAGATTCCTTCCTTTTTTGGCGAAATGAAACAGAGCGATCATAAATTGTACATGCTACGTATTCCGAAATGCCATTTTGCATTGGCTATATTGATGGTGGGATAAAGCTAGCAGAATCGCCAGTTATCGATCCCATATCATTCTTTTCTCGTAAGCACATATACTCTATCAAAGCCCATTTGCGATTATAAACTCAAAATACGACACGTAATGGTGGGACATGTTGGCAGTTGGCATGATGCGAAATTATACCGCAGCAGCTCACTTTTCTTGCAAAAAGACAAATTTTTTTCGCCACAGCAGTGGTTAGCTGGTGACTTAGCCTATCCTTTGTCCGAAACTATGATAACTCCATTCCGAAGTAATGCTCGAGTGCTTGACATAAATTCTCGAATTAATTTCAATTTGCGTCACAGTAAATTTCGAGTTCGAGTCGAGCATTGCTTCGGCCTATTGAAGGAGCGGTTTTGCAGTCTTAAGGAGTTCAGAGCACGCCTTATAAATAAAGAAAGCCACAATATATGTTGTGATGGGTTTGTTGCGTGTTGTATATTGCATAACATAATACGAGAGGATGACAGCATAAACTACGAATATACAAATCTCGATGAGGACACGACGTACACTGATGAAAACGTTGAGGAAAGCGAAGATGTACAACCAAACAGAAAAGGGGAAAATAAAAGGCTAGCAATATATTCATTAATGTTTGAATAAACCCTAAAAAAGTTAAATTTTGGATTACTTCATGTATTTCATTTTTATTTCATACATAGCTATTCGTTCGTCTTTTTCCATTTCTAACCTTTTCATTTTTTCATCTTGCTCCAATTTAATTTTCTTAAGTTTTAGCTCTTCTTTTTTCAATTCAATTTCAGCTTTTGATAGTTCTAGGTGCTTCTCCAACTTTTCTTTTCCAATTGAAGCTTTTCTTTTTCCAACTCCATTTAGCCATGGTTTTAACTGATTGTGCTGCGAAAACTGTTGGCGGTGGAACTGCTGGTGAGATTGTGTCTGGCAAATATGCCAGCAGTCTTAGTCCTCCTCCCGAAGTAAATAGCACATTATGCCAAACTGAAGAAGACTTAACGTCAATAGATTCAGTAGTCCAAAAATTCTGAGCTCTGGAAGAACTTCCTTCAGAAACAATTGGCAACAAATTCACACCTGAACAAAATGAGTGTGAACAATTTTTCGTCAATACAACTGAAGTATTACCATCAGGAAGGCTTCAAGTCAGAATGCCCTTTAAGGCTGACCGTAAGTTGCTCGGTCACTCCTATGAAATCGCAGTTCGGCGGTTTCAGGTCCTGGAGAGGAAAACATTGAAAGAACTTCGTAAAATGTATCTGGACTTCATGAATGAGTATAAAGCGCTGGGTCACATGAGCCCAACAAATAATAAGATCCCGAGTGAACCACACTATTTCATTCCGCATCAGTGTGTTTTGAGGCCCGAAAGCACAACAACAAAATTACGAGTTGTCTTCGATGCGTCGAGTCGTACTTCTTCTCAAATTTCATTAAATGAACTTTTGATGGGAGGCCCAACCATCCAAGAAGAATTGTACTCAACTCTTCTTCGTTTTCGTTTACATAAGTACGCTTTAACGGCAGACATTACTAAAATGTACCGCCAAATAATCATACATGAAGAAGACAGAAACTGTCAGCTCATTGTGTGGAGAGAGCATCCCTCAGAGCAAATTCAGATTTTTCGACTTAACACCGTCACTTACGGCACTGCGTCTGCACCATTTCTTGCAACTCAGTGTTTACAAATGCTCAGCAATGCTAATACAACTAAATGCACACTCGGTTCATTGGCCATTAAAAACGACTTTTATGTTGATGGCTTATTAACAGGATCTGAAAATTTTGAGTCCCTAGATCTTATAAGAAGTGAAGTAATTGAAATATCAAACTCGGCCGGATTCACCTTAATGAAGTGGTTTTCGAACCACCCTAAATTTTTCGACAGTAAATGTACTGAAAAGTCATTAAGCTTCAATGACAAAAACTCAACTAAAACACTATGAATCCATTGGTTGCCGAAAGACAATTTGTTTCGACTTGTTTTGGGTGCCAATTTTCATGATCTGCAAGCTACTAAACGAAACATACTATCAGTCTCTGCTCGCCTTTTCGATCCTCTTGGATTATTAGCCCCACTAGTTACCAAAGAAAAAATCTTATTGCAAGAGCTTTGGATCCAAAAACTAGATTGGGATGAGTTGATTCCATTGCGCCTTGATACTAGCTGGCAGAATTTCAAATCCAACCTACTGCAGCTGTCATCAACTAGCATTCCTCAATACGTAAATCTAGAGTCGAGTGCTATCTGCCAAATACATGGCTTCTCCGACGCTTCAATAAGAGCGTACGGATGCTGCATATACATACGAAGCCAATCTGCTAGTGGTGTCAAATGTATGCTGCTTACTGTAAAGTCTAGAGTGGCTCTGCTGAAGACCAAGTCTCTTCCGCGTCTCGAGCTCTCGGCAACACATCTTCTTGCCAAATTATGGTCACGAGTTGCACCAATGTTGAGTCGACGATTCGAGAAAATTACATTTTGGACAGACTCTGAAATTGTATTGCACTGGGTAAAAACGCATCCATCTTCATTACAAACCTTTGTCGCAAATAGAGTGTGCGAAATCCAAGAATTGACTGACAATGTACAGTGGCGAATGTGCCAACGAAACAAAATCCTGCGGATCAAGTGTCTCGGGGTTGTAACGTGGACGAATTGAATAATTCTATATGGTTTGGCGGTCCACAGTTCCTCCTAGAAGACCCCGCCTTATGGCCAATTAACACTTACTTCCAGCTCTCTCCAGACGACGAAGCATTAGAGAAAAAGAAAAATACTTTCACACTAGCCATTAATGTGAAAGAGAATACATTATTAAACCTTATCGAAAAATTCTTTTCTCATCAAAAATTATTTATTTATTTATTTTATTTATAATAATTCATATAACAAAAAGAGTTTTATTATATAAATACATAAACGCAGCACTGGCTACGAGGCCTTCAGCCGTCTTGTAATTATAACTAGGTGAAAAATTCTAATTGCTAAGGGTTAGTAAAGATGTAATTTGCTTAAATATATTTTAACAAATCGTTGGTTTTTAAAAATCTATATACAATCATCACGTTTTTTTCTGAAGGTTCATTTAGTAGTTTTATGAGATCAATGTTGCCAGAGTTGTGGGCTGTTGGGTGAAGCATCGGACAGAGTGTGAGTAAGTGTTTGATAGTAGCGGTGTCCTCGCAAAGGGGGCAAATGGATGGGCTTTTACCCGATAGTAAGTGGGCGTGTGTTATGATAGTGTGTCCAATCCTTAATCGAGTATATGTCTTCATTGCGCTAGTTGGAACTGCTGACGAGTAGATTATACGATTTCTGGCTGGGTTTATGACCGCGTAGTGATGTTTAAATGTTTTCCATTCGCTTGCGTTTTTTTGATGCCTTTTGTGCTTAATAAGGTTAAGAATGTCTTGCTTGGATGAGACGTAGTATGTTAAGGCAGGAGTCCTGGCTACATTTTTCGCAGCGAGGTCTGCAAAGTGGTTGCCTGTAATAGCAGCATGGCCAGGGATCCACATTACTTGGATTTTCTGAGGGGTACCAATGACCGCGTCTCTGATAACTTCTATTATGGGATTGCGATTGGAAGGAGACGTTATTGCAGACATACACGATTTGCTGTCTGTACAGATGAGGAACTTTCCTTTAGTCTTTTTTGCGTAATTAACTGCATGAAGGATAGCAGATCCTTCAGCGGTAAATACAGAGGCCGTTGAGGGAAGAAGCCAATTGCAAATAATTTCTCCTGTGGCAGTGACAACTGCTAACGAAGTGGAATCGGTGGACTTGGACCCATCCGTAAACAATAAATTCCAGCCATTATTTGTGTAATTAGATTCCAGTTCAGCAAAGGTTTGTTGAAAGACTTCATTTGGTGTGTTTTGCTTGGACAAAAACATAAGCTTATTCTGTAGTATTTTATCATTGATCAGACAGGGAGGATGTCGAGTGGTGAATTTGCGTGTTGCGTTACGTAAAATATTATTTTCTGCAGCGAAACTTAAGCATCTCGAAATAGCCGATTGTATTCTTGGAATTTTTCTTTTTTTCGTGGCATGCGTGATAGTTGTATTTAATAAGGGGTTGGTGTTCTCAGCCGTTTTCGCAAGAATTTGAAGCGAAGAATCTATAATTTTATTTTGAATAGTTGGTAAACCAGATTCAGCCATTATCGTTTTTATTGGCGAGGTTGGGAAGGCCCGGAGACTTCGCCGTATTGCGCAATGGTAAGGTGCATTTAAAAGGTTGATACTGCTTTTGGAGCAATTGCCATAGATGGGGAGCCCATAATCTATTTTTGAAGTTAGCAAAGCTGTGACAACATTGATTAGTGTGTTCGGATGAATAAATGAATGCTTAGACGAGAGATATGTAACAATATTTAATCGTAACATTAACGAGTTTCTGACATATTTACAGTGAGCATTAAAATTATAATTAGAGTCAAAAATTAATCCTAGTATTTTCAGCTGTGTTTTACATTCGATGTTAGTTTGGTTGTGGGTTAGTGAAATACCTTTGCAATTTTGCTTCCTACATACATGAAGGATACGTGTTTTGTCTAAGGAAAGTGAAGCACCAGACTCCAGTGACCAAGTCTCAATTCTGGCGAGTATATTAGTAAATAAGGATTGAGCTAAATTAACGTCAGAGACTTTTGTGTAGATTAGGACATCGTCAGCATAGATCTGGTCCTCAACTCCTTTGTAATTTTTTATCATCCTACTAATATCATCGAAAGCAATGATTAAAAAGGAGGGCTGAAAGAGGTGAGCCTTGCGGCGTACCATTAGAAAGCGGGAGTGTTGAAGAAAGAAAACCATTTACGTTGACTTTGAGTTTTCTGTTTGTGAGAAAGTTAGTAATAAAACGTATCATATTCTGCCATATTTTCCATTTTCTTAGTTGTCGAATAATAATATGGGCTCCAATTTTGTCGAAAGCTCTGTGAAAGTCCAGAGAAAGTATGGACACATGGTTTTTGCTGGACAAAGCGTTAGTAATGAAGTAGTCTAATTGGATTAAAGCATCTAACGTGCCTTGACCTTTTTTGTAGGCGACTTGATTCGGTGATATGGACTTGTTTCGCTGAGCATACCACATCAAGCGGTTAGCTACGATTTTTTCCAAAATTTTGCCCATACATGGAAGGAGGGAAATCGGCCTATAGTTAGCAAGTTCATCGGAGGATTTGTGTGGTTTAAGTATTGGTATGACACAGGACGTTTTCCAAAATTGGGGGTAGACACCAGTATTGAAAATTTTTTTTATAAAGCTTTACCAATCGGAGCTTGAGGCTTTTTGGTATATGTCTGATAATTGGATAAGAAATTTTATCTTGCCCCGGGGACTTACCCTTAACGGTAGATGCAACGAACTCGAATTCAGACAGTGAAATGCTGGTTTCTATTTGTTTACCAAATCAAAAATTACTTCGTGGTGTTGCCTATCTATTACGGTGGATTAGACGACCAAAAATGCCTACGGAGGGAAGTCGGATATGTCGCTTTCATTCAAATTAATCGCCTTTTAAATGCACCTCTCTCATACGATGCCAAATTCCCACTATTACTAAATAAAAATTCGGACTTTGTTATCAATTATTTACGGTTACCGCACTTTCGAAATCACCACGCAGGGGCAAAAGCTTTGGTTGCGCTTCTTCGAGAACTCATATGGCTGATTAATGCAAGAGAAGCATGCAGTAGAACCGCAAGAAACTGTACACACTGCTTTCATTTTAAGCCGAAGTTGCAAACCAAAATAGTGGGAAACTTGCCAGTTGAAAGACTTCGACCGCTACGGCCCTTTCTTATATGTGGCGTAGATTTTTGTGGTCCAATTTATACTACATTAAAAATACGCGGTTGACCACCCGTAAGAACTTATATCGCAGTTTTCGTTTGTTTCACGTCAAAAGCAGTACACTTAGAATTAGTTTCTGACTTATCAACTAATTCCATTATTCTCGCCCTAAAAAGGTTCATTGGTCGCCGAGGGATGCCACAGACGATATGCAGCGACAACGCACACAGGCGTTTCTGTCCCAGTCTCCGGAATTATATGTGCTGCTCACCGCCGAAGAACTGGGAACACTGCTGGCCGAAGTGGAGGCCATCCTCAACTCGTGGGCCCTCTCAGCGTTGAGCCAGGATCCCAACGACGGCGAAGCATTGACTCCAGCACACCTACTAATAGGGTGCTCCCTCCGAGCTTTAACACCGGCACAAGTATCAACGGACCCAATCTCGCTATTACGAGAGATGGCAACTTGTTTGCTGTCTCAGGCAACAGTTTTGGCGACAGTCGTCCAAAACGTACATTACCAGTCTTCAGGAGCGCAACAAATGGCTGCACCCGACACGCAACCTGCAGCCCGGCGATCTCGTCCTCGTCCACGAAGACAACACGCCACCGCAGCAGTGGGCACTAGGACGAATCGCCGCAACCGCAAAAGGACGAGACGGAAAGGTACGAGTGGCAGACGTGGCAACCAAGGCAGGCACCATTAAGCGCCCTATTCACAAGCTCGTCTTGCTGCCGGTCGAAGTTGAAGGATCATGATTCTGTCAAGGTGGCCGGTGTTGCGTCATGCGACTTTATAAATCTAAAAATATTTTTAAGAAATAAATTTGTCGAAATAATTGAAATATATTTGAATACATTGTAAAATGGTTTACATCATGTAAAATACTTACAATTTTATTACCTTTGTATTAGAATAATCTATTACCATGAATTATGAGATTGCTGAATTGAATTAGAATTACATACTTACCCCTTTTTTTGCATACATACTTACCACTAGTCTAAGCCGTTAGGTTAAGATCTAGGCTAACTAATGAACTACTGGAATAAAGAATTCTATTGTATTAAAGACTATACCCGCGAACGGACGTCTCTTTTTTCTTAATCGGAATTTTTTAAATTCGAGCTTAGCACAGGCAATTAACTTTTAGTTGCGCATCATTTGCATTTGCAAACATTTAAGATTTTTTTAATCCACACTACCAAGCGGCATGTAAAAAGGCGAAATGAGAGTTGTACAAATCAACCTAAATCATTGCGAAGCGGCTCAAGAGTTACTAAAACAGACAATCTACGAGAAGAAGATAGATGTGGCGATAGTCTGTGAGTAGTATAGAAACATAAGTGCTGGTACCTGGATTTCCGACAAAGAAAGCAAAGCTGCCATATGGGCCTGTGGGGAAAACGCCTTCCAAGACAAGCCGCTCTTGGGGAAATCATATTATACGCGAGCTAAATTAGGCGGAATCTATTTCTACAGCTGCTACTTCCCTCCGAGTATACTACAAGGTGTTTATGAACAGATCCTCGATGAATTAGTCCAGCACGCCCTTAGTACTACACCAAATGTGATAGCGGGCTACTTTAACGCGTGGGCAATCGAATGGGGTAGTAGCAAGAAAAACAGGCGTGGTAATGCTCTGCTCAAAACGTTCGCCTTACTAGATGCTGTGCTGCTTAATACGGGAGGTAGAAATACCTTCGAGAAGAATGGGCGTGGATCGATTATAGATATTACTTTCGCCAGCAACTCACTGGTTCGATCTGCACGTTGGAAAGTGTGCGACTTCTACACACATAGCGATCATCAAAAAGGATAGAATGTTGAAACGCTAGATGAGAACATCTTCGACCTCATGCTGGATGAAAAAATGGGTAGCTCGACCGACTTAGACCGACAAGCTGAAATGCTGGTAAGTCACGTAAGTAAAGCTTCCGATGCGGCCTCCGAATGTCCGCATACTGGTGGAACGAGGAGAGTAGCGCATTAAGAAGCGAGTGTCATAAAGCGAGACGCCTCTCCCAAAGAAGCTTAGGTAAGCCAGAACACACAAGACTCAGAGAATATTTTAAAAGAAAGCGAAATGAGTTCAAAAAAGCTATTAAAAGAAGTAAGATCTTAAGCTTCAAAGAACTAGGCGAGAAGATAGATGAAAATCCGTGGGGAGATGCCTATAAAATAGTAATGACAAGAGTTAAGGAAGGTAAAAACCAGGCACCAACCTGTGCTACACTGCTAGAAAAGGTGGTGAAAACGCTTTTACCATCGCAGGAGCAGCATACGAGCAGAATAATACCATCAGTGGTCGAAGTTTTGTCAATCGACGAGGAGGAGGTAATAGAAGTGGCGGAAAGATTCGGCAATACAAAGGCGCCAGGACTTGATGGCATCCCAAACAAGGCGCTTAAGATTGCAGTTAAACACAGCAAGGCGTTTTCCCAAGACTATGGAAGAAACAGCGCCTGGTTCTCATCCAGAAGTCAAATAAACCGGCGGGTGAGCCGAGTGCGTATAGACCACTTTGTATGATCGATACGATGACCAAAATATTGGAGAAGTTGATCTGCAAACGTTTGGAACGTCACCTAGAAGAAGAGCTGCCTGGCTTGTCTGCAAAACAATTTGGTTTCCGAAGACATCGATCCACTATGGACGCAGTCGGAAAATTGACGGACATTGCGGCCAAGGTCATAGAGGGAACCAGGTGGATGCATGGCGATAAAAAATACTGCGCAGTTGTCACACTTGATGTCAAAAATGCTTTTAATTCTGTATCCTGGCCACATATAATTAGGGCTTTAGAGGCAAGAAACACTCCGAGATATTTACTAAGGATAATCAGTAGCTATCTGTCTAATAGACTGCTACTGTACGACACCGAAGCCGGCCCAAAAAGCTACGTGGTGACAGATGGAGTACCGCAGGGCTCCGTATTGGACCCGTTACTTTGGAATGTGCTATACGACGGGGTGCTACGCCTACCGCTGCCAAAAGAGGCTCAAATAATTGGCTATACGGACGACATTGCTGTGACGATAGTTGCGAAAGAGCTCTCCCAAATTAAAAACATCTGCAATGCGACCACAGCAAAAATTAAGGACTGGCGCACGGAAACTAAGCTGCAGCTGGCGGGAGAAAAGACGGAAGCGGCGCTTATCACGAGCAGGAAAAAACTAGAAATGGTCACCTTAAATATCGATGGATACAACATTACAACTCAAAACTCCCTGAGATACCTTGGCGTTATGATTGACACGAGGTTGAATTTGAAAGCGCATGTTGAAAAGCCTGTAGCAAGGCAGCTTCTGTTACAGCGGTCCTGTCAAGAATAATGGCTAACACTGGTGGCCCTAGTCAAAGTAGGAGAACCCTACTAGCTAAAGTAAGTCAGTCAACACTGATGTATGCGGCACCTATATGGGAAAAGCACTGCGACAAAACACAAATGCCAATAAGGCAAAGGCAGTGTGCATTCAGGACGGTCTCACATGAAGCGGCCAGTATCATATCTGGTCTTATGCCTCCGGACTTAATGGCCTCAGAATTACGTAGAGCCAAGCCAAAATCTAAAGCTATGAATAGGCTTCTAACAGCTGACGAGCGAAAAAAAGAGAGACAGGTTAGCCTCGAAGAGTGGCAATGGAACGCGGCAGAAAAAGGAAGATGGACGCACAAGCTCATTAAGAACGTACCAGCTTGGATTGAGAGACATCATGGGGAGACAGACTTTTATCTGACGCAATTCTTGACAGGCCATGGCTGCTTTAGGGAATACCTTTACAGATTCGGCCACGATGATAACACAAAATGTTCATTCTGCAGCAGTGCCAACAAAAACGCCGAACATATATTTTTCTTCTGTTCGAGATACGAAGTGGAGAAAATTACCATCGAAGGAATAATAAACCAAAGGATGACGCCTGAAAACACTATAAGCCACATGCTGCAATCAAAGTTGGTATGGGCGAAAATGAAAGAGTAGGCCGCAATAGCGATCCACGAATTCAGGATAAGAGAACCACAGCGCAGAACCTTGAGACCAGCTGAATAACCACGAAAGGAGTTTCTGAAGAGGCATTCTTGCCCAGCTTGGTCCTACTAAGGAATACTCAACGGCGGTCCGCAGGGCCAAATACTAGCTAACGCAGCCGGAGTTAAGGGTTTAGTACGTAAGCGTACTGCTACGCAAGTCCAGTAAAGTTAGATAAGACTAATTGGCCGTGATCCCGAAAGAGGTGTATCTTTAGCGGGCAATATGAATCGTGCATACTGCCTGGCTAAGGCAGTATCTTTTAGTAGATTCCCCCCTCCGACACAAAAAAAAGTATGTATGTACATATAGAGCAGTGCGGGCACATTATATTACTGATAAACAATAATATCATGATTTGTATATGAATTATACTTACATATATTATGTACATACATATGCTGACGCCCTTGCTTCAAGCGAGTCTGTCTACTTTTTTTACTACAAAAATTCTATCATAAGTATTAATTTTTTATTACCTAAAAGTCACATGTTTTGTCTTATTTGATATTATTTCTTCAGGTGCGCGGTTATATATACATATGTGACCTGGTCTACGAAAAGGGGGCTTAAGTGCGAAAACAAGTTTTCTGGGAAAAGCTGTTAAAAATAATCGTCAGTTTCTCGTTTTCTCATTAATTGTTCTCCTTTTTTTTGACACCTAAGCCCCCTTTTCGTAGACCAGGTCACATATGTATATCTATATAAAGTATACTCAGAGAACGTTTATCAGAGAACGTATATCATAGAGAAGGTTCACGATTAGGGATGAGAGAGAACACGAAAATAGCAGAATTGAGCATTTTCAGTGTTAAATGAGAAAAATTATGCTATTTCCGATGTTAGGGAAGTGCACTTACAGATTCGCATATTTCTCTGCATATAATTTATATATGTACATACAATAATTTATATACATACATACATGTGTACGTATATTTGCTATATACATAAGTATGTATTTTATATCAAAGCACACAAGCTTGCACGTACAAATTAAACTATTTCATGATGAATTCCTTAAAATCTTTGAGTATATACATATAATAGTCATGTTCATGTTGTTATCTAAATATTTAATTAATGTAGGTTTGATAAGATACATATATACATACACTGACTCACACTATAAATGGGACACCGGAGAAACTATTTGATTTTTTAACTTAAAATATAATTAGTAAGCAAGGTATGATAATTTCTTCAAAAATTCCTTTTTATTTCAAACAAGACATATATTTTTTATTGATATGAAGAAAAAAACCAAAGTTTATGCTATAACAACAACAAAATGAACTTATTTATATTTATTGTGCGTATTTGTGCAGCATGGCATCTCCCAATAACAAAGCTGGGAATGTACCGTTACTTCGAAATTTTGGAATTATCGATAAGAAGTTTCTTATGTTTGCTCTATTTCTTGAAGTGTGCTTTATTTTGTGTGAAAAAAGTGAAAAGCTTAAAAATGGGACGGAAATCAAGTGAATTAACAAATGAAATAAGAAATTTAGTTATAAATTTATATAAAGATGGCAAATCTCTTCGAGAAATCGCAAAAATTACGAAACGGAGCTGCTTCATTATTCAATCCATTATTAAAATATATAAAGAAAGTGGAAGAATCAATAAAAAGGTCAGAAATCAAAACAGATGCATTTTAAATAGGTGCCAACAATCTTCTATTCTACGAGATATGAAAAAAGATGTGACTATTAGTGCGGTGAAGCTTTCTGCTCTTTTGAATTCAAACTTTGATATAAATCTAACAGCACAAACTGTATGAAATTATATAAAAAAATCGGATTTCGGAGCAGAGTCGCACGAAGAAATCCATTTAAAAACTAGTAAGGAAGGGCTAAGTTCGGGTGTCACCGAACATTTTATACTCTCGCATGATAAAGTGATAATAATTTACATATTTTTTTATTTTGCTGTAAAATTAATTAGATTAGATCAATTTGTGTACTTTGAGTATTGAATTGTATTTTCATTTCCTAATGTATATATTACACAGAGAAGGCATCATATGGAATTCAAAATAGCGTTATATTGGAAGATGGCGTGGTTGTGAACCGATTTCACCCATATTTCGTATATGTCATCAGGGTGTTAATAAAATATTATGTACCGAATTTCATTGAAATCGGTTGAGTAGTTCCTGAGATATGGTTTTTGGTCCATAAGTGGGCGGCGCCACGCCCATTTTCAATTTCTAAAAAAATCCTGGATGCAGCTTCCTTCTGCCACTTCTTCCGTAAAATTTAGTGTTTCTGACGAGTTTTGTTAGTCGGTTAACGCACTTTTAGTGATTTTAAACATAACCTTTGTATGGGAGGTGGGCGTGGTTATTATCCGATTTCTTCCATTTTTGAACTGTATATGGAAATGCCTGAAGGAAACGACTCCATAGAGTTTGGTTGACATAGCTATAGTAGTTTCCGAGATATGTACAAAAAACTTAGTAGGGGCCATGGCCACACCCACTTTTCCAAAAAAATTACGTCCAAATATGCCCCTCCTTAATGCGATCCTTTGTGCCAAATTTCACTTTAATATCTTTATTTATGGCTTAGTTATGACACTTTATAGGTTTTCGGTTTTCGCCATTTTGTGGGCGTGGCAGTGGGCCGATTTTGCCCATCTTCGAACTTAACCTTCTTATGGAGCCAAGAAATACGTGCACCACGTTTCATCATGATATCTCAATTTTTACTCAAGTTACAGCTTGCACGGATGGACGGACGGACGGACGGACGGACAGACAGACATCCGGATTTCAACTCTACTCGTCACCCTGATCACTTTGGTATATATAACCCTATGTCTGACTCTTTTAGTTTTAGGACTTACAAACAACCGTTATGTGAACAAAACTATAATACTCTCCTTAGCAACATTGTTGCGAGAGTATAATAAGGAGTATCCTTTCTGGATACTGATTTTCAGTGATGAATCAAAATTCAACTTGAAGATGTCCGATGGAAAAATAAAAATATGGAGGGAGGCAAATAATAGCTTGTATTAACAAAACCTTATGCCCACATTTAAGGGGGTACTCTCATGTGAACGCATACATTTTACCACTCTTTAGGAAAATTTTTTTTATGCGACAACAAAATTCATTCATTTTAATTTTTTAATATATTTGTATTTGTATTTTGAAATGTACAAAAAAATTTTTTTTTCCGTTTTTTACATTTTTAATATACATATTTTTTTTTTTTAAATCAAAGTAGTCCCCAACAAAAAAAAAGTAGTTAACTGGTCATGGTGATAGCGGCTGTTCATGTTGTCTGAAATAAAAAAATCGAATGGATTATTATTCAGTAGTTCTGCGGCTACCATCCCTACCGTATCTAACTAATTTCATAAAACAAAAAAATGTCGAACTACAAAAAAAAGTCACGAAAATCTTGTTTTTTTCGTTAAAAATCGTTTTAAAAAAATATGAAAATATTTTCGAAAATAAACTATTCTGGTAGGGACGATAACCATAAGTGAGTAGAAAAACATATGCAAATTTTAAAGCAATCGGTTGAATCCTTTTTTGTTTAGGACCATGACAGTTTCAGAATATGACGATTCGAGAAAAATGCGTTAAGAAACGTAGCAGCTGCAGACTTGTCATGGAGCCTGGTAGACAGTCGCTTACGACACGTCGGCGACTATGAGCTGTAACTTATCAAATACTATGAATTTCAGTCTGAATTTTTCACAGCATGTTTTCAATAGGTTTAACTGTCAAAAAATAAAAAAAAAAACCGATTTTTCGAAGTGATTACATAAGAATACCCCCTTAAACACGGCGTATCATCTGTGATGGTTTGGGTATGTTTCAGTGCTTCGGGAGTAGCAAATTTGCACCTTATTGATGGGATAATGAATGCTAAGAAGTACATAGACATACTAAAACGAAATCTACACCAAAGTGCTGAAAAATTGGGTTTGGGAAGTCGCTTCATCTTCCAGCATGATAATGGCCCCAAACATACGGCATTAGATACAAGGCTTTGGGTATTATACAACTGTCCAAAATACCTGAAAACGCCACCTCAGAGCCCTGACATAACCCCAATTGAGAACTTATTTCACTGAGAAATTCAAAATCAATGAAATTATAGCATTAGAAATCTTCAGGACCTTAAACGAGCTTTACGAAAAGAATGGAAAAAAATATGTCCAAAACTCACCAAAAAATTAGTTAAATCGATTTCACGTCGCTTACATTCTGTTTTAAAACAAAAAGGGTATCCAACCAAATATTAATTTTTACATAACATTAATTTATTTTGTACTTTAAATAGTGTACGAATATGAACTTTGCTTTATAGAAAATGTTAAGTTTGCTTAAAAATGCGAAATTCTTTCAGAAAAATTAATTTGTTTAACAAAATGAAATATATTTACGTTTATACCTAAAATAACATACAACTTTTTTTTATAATTAACTAGCTGTTGCCCTGTGTTTTTCGCTACACCTAAATCGATTAAAACTCTTTAGGGTTTTTACTTTGTGTTTTATTTATTGTTGTAAAACTGTTACTTATTTATAAAACATTTATAAAACATATTGGTATACAACATTTTTGGTTTTTCCACCTGGCGCGTAAATGAATAAGCACCTTGGTGTTCCCACTCTCGAGCATGCGACGAACAATTGGCCCTGGGAGAAGCACGGTTCTTCCAAACTGACGCCGCACACTTGAAACGTTTGCCCTTGCGATTTGTTGATGGTCATCGCAAAGCCAAGACGTACTGGGAACTGCAAGCGCTTAAATTCAAACGGCATGTCCGTTGGAATCATGGGAATGCGTGGTAAGAGTACAACTTCACCTGCTGCCTTGCCATTTAGTATTGTTGCTTCAATCAAATTTGGCCACAATTTTTTGACTGAAAGTCTTGTGCCATTACACAAAGTCGGTGGCTTCAGATTTCGTAGAAGTATAATGGGTAAACCGATTTTCAGGACCAAACGATGCGGTGGCAGACCGGGGGGATCCAAAGAATTCAAGAATTCAGTTGGATAATTGACTACTTCATTTTGATTCAAAACGCTATCAATCGATGTATATGTTGTAGCTTCTCCTGTCAGTTTTTCTTGAATGGCAAAATTGATTTCGTTGACGTGTACATTTTTCGGTGCCAATATTGCGCGTTCACTTAAATAATCGTAGAATCCACCGGCGTTATTGTCAACCGCTCGTATAATCTTATCATAAGCATTTTTCTGCTGAATATTCAATTTGGTAATGTTAGCTTGTATGAAAGCACGCAATTCATTGCAATCGTATTGTTGTTCACGTTGAAGCTCATGGTCAAGCATATCAATCGCTAAACGATTGGGCGCAGTTATGCCAAGTTGCGCTAATGCCTTATTCGCATTTGTAAGGCACAGATCTTCAACCAATATCAAAGCATCATTATACATTTGTAATGTATATAGCAAGTCTGCGTCCGATGCTCGACTACGCGCCAAAATTAATAAGTCCTCGGTCATGCAGTCTTTGTACTTATTCCACAGTTCTTGCGGATTTCACGGAAGGCATGTAGATATATTATGGCGAATAGTACGCGTATTTGTTTTGGATAAGATGTGAGTGATGCGTCATGAAGTGCGGTGTCCCAATGCATATCATCTTCTAACAAATGCAATCGCTGACATGCTTCACGATACGTCGCACACAACTGACCGTCAACAGTTTTTAAATCATCAAATGATCTTGGTCCACGCACGTTGACTAATAGCAGACGCAAATAGAAACATTCGGCGTTGTTCGGATGGATGGTGTAAATGCGTCTTATGGCATCGGTTTTACGGACATTTGGATAACCGTCAACACGCTCTCCTTGTTTTCGTCGTTGAAATGTTTTCCATGATGGATTCCAATTGAAATATTGTGGTATTTCGGAATATAGCAATGTTCTTATATAGATTGACAATATTTTTTTATGTGCAAAATTGCTATAAAATACGTGGTGTACGAATATGGATTTTGCATACTGTGCATATATTTTTTCTTTGGTATAATTGTGTGTATGTTTACGAAAGCAAATGCTAGCCACATTCATATATATATATATGTTCATAATAACAAGTGCCGCACGCATCTTTCGCATCTCCGTTGCCACGGACAATCAATGGCCGAAACTCACGTTTTGTCGAAGAGTCAATCGGTCGAAGCACTGACGCGACGACAAAGCGCCGCAACATTGTGTTGTTGGTAGAAAATCCAAGCTGTGCCGAAAGAAACTAACAAACGATCGCCAATTGTTACCGCTTCCCTTCCTGCTCGAACAGCTTCGCGAACAAGCTAGCGTAAATATGTATGAAGATGTATGCGCGTGCATACATATCGAAGCAGATTTTTACGATCCACGGAAAAATATTTTAGAATTGACAAATATTGTAAATCGACAACAGCTATGTTGCCACTTTTTCACTTCTTTCTTAGAACAAACACCAGAAAGTTGCCCAATTTATGATGCTTAGCTTTTGCCATCGTCGCGAAAAGACGCTTGTTGGCAAAGGCATGCTCGGAAAGATGTTACGGCGTCTGTTTTTATGAATGAAGCGAGGTCGCTTGTGGAATTTGCGCCTGCGTTTATGCATGAAATCGGTTTTGTTGTAAAATTTACTATATTTGAATGCGCTCATGCGTATACATACATTGATATGAGCAGATAATAATATTAATATGATAGAATGTATGTATGTACATCACATATGTACTATATATATTGTTGTGAAAAATTTAATTTCTATTAGTAAGAAATATAATATAAAAATATTTATATATTATATATATATATATAGCATATTATGTAAAAATTAAATAATATTATTAAATATGCAAGTCCAAGTTGACTATAAATATTAATATGCATGCATTCATAAAAAATTATACTCATATCATAATTATTTTTATATGTCAATATGGAATTGCTGAGGGCAAAACACAAAAGCATACATACATACATATGTATTTGCATACATTGCACATACAAGTTTCTCTGGTTGAAAGCAAAAATTGAAGCATGAAAATATCACAATTAGTCCAGTCATTTAAGCTTAAATTAGGTAAGAATCTCGGAATTCGAGATACCCAGCTGTAAGTCTGTAAATACTTGTATATTGACATCCTTAAAGTTGTCTCAAATTCTGCATATGGTAGGGTGTACGCAACTATTAAATTTCAAGGTCAAAGGTTACAAAAATCGGTTTTTTGCGCTTTTTTTGTAAATATCTCATTTCCTATGGGTTTTTTGCTATTTGTATTTATCATCAATATTGTAGAATACAAAATACTCTACAAATTTTGTTTGAAAACATTTTTCATACAGTGAACCGTTTTCGACATAGAGGGCGGAGAGCGCGCGGTCACAGCATCACTTCAGGTCAACCGGTGCCTCCGGTCAAAAACGCGCCATATATAGTTGATGAACTATCGATAAATCAATGATTATAAATATTTGTCAATTTTTATTAACTATTATATTATATTTTATCATTTTCTTCATGCCTTAAATCCATATCTATTCAATAATACTGATCACCGTTTCCTAAAATTAAAAAATAATTAAGGGAAAAACTTAAATCATAATATAATTATATTCCCATTAACACTAATGACATTTTAAAAGGAAAATAATTAAATGCATCATCTTTAAAATCTGTAAATTTTAAAATCCTTCCACTACGTCAAAAATTATACCTGGGAATTATACGGGCCCCTATTTTTCACTACGGACCTTTCTATTTATAGGCATTAGGGACAGATGTTCAGGATGTGTAGTTACGACCGTCTTCTCTTTGTTCCAGTTTGAATCGTATCTTGGTAAACTACGGACGTACAATTTCAAAAACTATGGCTGATTTGTGTTTTCTATGTAATAAGTCAGATTAAGAAGGTGAATCGCTTATAGAAGTAGTGCGCGGTATGAAATCTCTACGAACTGCAAGTGCCGAACGAAACGACGGAAAATTGATTATTTAAATTCAGTAACCTCTGTTAAAGTGCATGAAAAGTGCCGAAGTGTTTACATTAGTAAAAACTGTGTCCAAGCAGCAAACCGGAAACAAGAAGAAGGAGAAACTATAACTTCTCCATTAATACTCCGTAAAAAACGAGGTGAAGTGTTTGATTTTAAGAATCAATGTTTATTTTGTGGCGAAGTTGCTGATGAGGCTGCAGAGAAAAAGAAAAGAGAAAAATCAGGCGGAAGACAAAAAATATGAGTACCCTTGAGTTCAAAGATACTTTTATCAAAAAAACAGAAGAACGTGGGGAAGATTTCGGAGAATTGGGGAAAAGTCGTATATTTTTATACTCTCGCAACAATGTTGCTAACGAGAGTATTATAGTTTTGTTCACATAACGGTTGTTTGTAAGTCCTAAAACTAAAAGAGTCAGATATAGGGTTATATATACCAAAGTGATCAGGGCGACGAGTAGAGTCGAAATCCGGATGTCCGTCTGTCCGTCCGTCCGTCCGTCCGTGCCGTCCGTGCCGTGTCCGTGCAAGCTGTAACTTGAGTAAAAATTGAGATATCATGATGAAACTTGGTACACGTATTCCTTGGCTTCATAAGAAGGTTAAGTTCGAAGATGGGCAAAATCGGCCCACTGCCACGCCCACAAAATGGCGGAAACCGAAAACCTATAAAGTGTCATAACTAAGCCATAAATAAAGATATTAAAGTGAAATTTGGCACAAAGGATCGCATTAGGGAGGGGCATATTTGGACGCAATTGTTTTGGAAAAGTGGGCGTGGCCCCGCCCCCTACTAAGTTTTTTGTACATATCTCGGAAACTACTATAGCTATGTCAACCAAAGTCTACAGAGTCGTTTTCTTCAGGTATTTCCATATACAGTTCAAAAATGGAAGAAATCGGATAATAACCACGCCCACCTCCCATACAAAGGTTATGTTCAAAATCACTAAAAGTGCGTTAACCGACTAACAAAAAACGTCAGAAACACTAAATTTTACGGAAGAAGTGGCAGAAGGAAGCTGCACCCAGGCTTTTTTTAAAAATTGAAAATGGGCGTGGCGCCGCCACTTATGGACCAAGAACCATATCTCAGGAGCTACTAGACCGATTTCAATGAAATTCGGTACATAATATTTTCTTAACACCCTGATGACATGTACGAAATATGGGTGAAATCGGTTCACAACCACGCCTTCTTCCAATATAAAGCTATTTTGAATTCCATCTGATGCCTTTTCTGTATAATACGAGTATAAACATTAGGAACCAATGATGACAGCGGAATAAAACTTTACACAAATACGGTATTTGAGAAATATGTAAATGACGTATAATGAAATCTCGATTATCATTTTACCATGCGAGAGTATAAATGTTCGGTGACACCCGAACTTAGCCCTTCCTTACTTGTTACAGTATGATTTGATCGCTGCTGAAGCGAAGTACCATGCTGCTTGCTTTACAAACTTTTCAAACAAATCATCATCATCATCACCTCTTGAGAAACCTCGTCAAGATAATCAAGTTACAGAAGCTATGTTAGAGATTTTCAATTACATCGAAAATAATAATGATTCTCAATTCACACTAAAAGAGCTTAAAGATGTCTTGACAGGGTATATGCCAGATGATAAAACTATCATTACAAGACTACAACAGACGGACTTTACCGATATAGAATTACGCAGAAAGTTGGAGCTTTCACAATAATTTCTTTCCGTGATGCACAAGCTAATATTCTATCAAAAGCTTGGTACGAAAGAAAAAAAATAGATCCTGAAGGAGAAAGGCTAAGAATTGTAGAAGCTGCAGCAGCAATTATTAGAGAAGATATCCGAATATCTATAGTTGAAACTAAATCTTATCTACCTCCTAGTAAAATGTTGGATAATGTTAATCAAGAAATTCCAAAAACTTTATTGCATTTCTTAGAAGAAGTCATCGTCAAAAACAGGAAAGGACAAATTGATCATTTAAAAACAAAATGTACTTCAATAAGCCATGCAATTATGGCTGCCATACGGGAAGGTTCTTCTTCATCACGAAAATGAAGACCAGTTTGAAATTTACCAGCAGCCGGAAGACGACGATGAAGAGGAAGAAGATGATACAAATTATTATTAGTATTTGTACCCTTTATTCCAGTTTTTTACTTTTAATAAAACTAAATGTATTAAATGATATTTTTTAATAAAAAGATAAATTCATAATTTATTTGTTTTTTTTTATCATGTAAGAAGTTATTAATATTAATTAGGTTTAAATTCAAATATTATACCTATAATAATTAATGTAATTGCAGAATTGTTAATGAAAATAACAATTCTGCAATTACTTGGGCAGGTAAGTGTTGTTAAATAAATTAATACTGAATAAAAAGTGGATAGGTTAGGAAAAAATGATAAAATATAATATATGTAATAGTTAATAAAAATTGACAAATATTTATAATCATTGATTTATCGATAGTTCATCAACTATATATGGCGCGTTTTTGACCGGAGGCGCGCTCTCCGCCGTCTATCTCGAAAACGGTTCACTGTATGAAAAATGTTTTCAAACAAAATTTGTAGAGAATTTTGTATTCTACAATATTGGTCATAAATACAAATAGCAAAAAACCCGTAGGAAGTGAGATGTTAACAAAAATAGCGCAAAAAACCGATTTTTGTGACCTTTGACCTTGAAATTTAATAGTTGCGTACACTCTACCATATGTAGGGTTTGAGACAACTTTTAGGGTTTTAATATACAAGTATTTGCAGACTTACAGCTGGGTATCTCGGATTCCGAGGTGAACTTACTATAATGACTGGACTAAATGGTGTTGTTGGGAGTAGCATAAGGAGCATGCATACATACATATATTTACATATGTCTCTTCATATTCGTGAGTAAGTGAGAGAGCTGTATTTGTACACATTTTTCGCTGTTAAAAATGGAATATCAAAGAACTTATTTTCCTTCAATATTTTCTGATTGCGCATACGGCATCATATGCCGTACATATATTATTTCTCTCTCCATATTCTCTGTTTATGTATGTGGAGAACTGTTAAAAATGTTAACATTTCACAGCGTGAACTCTGTGGCTGTGAGGTGAATTCCTTACTACAGTTTTAACAAATGTTCGCTGTCGAACCCGCACTTTCTCTATGCTTTAAGTTCTCTAATGCAACAACATCACTTTTAGCAAACATTTTCAAACGGGAAATTTGTTTGAATGCTTCATGATAATTATTAATTAGATCCGTGTCTTTCACAACTACCTCCTCATCAGATGCTCTTAAAGCCCCGTATTAGTAACGCCTTCATAATCAATTTCAATACTGTCATTTTCTGTGTATGCAACGTTATCAATAATAATCCTCTAATATAAAGTCACTAAGTTGTGCAATTTCTTGTGAATTAAAGAGCGTTGCTAATTGAGTATCATCCTCAAGCTCAAACAGTTCGACATTCGGATTTTGTATAAATACAGATTTTCGGAAACAGTTCTCTATGTTTGACGCTTCAATTTTGTGCCAAGAAGCTTTAACAAAACGCAGAGCACCAAGTATATTTTTATACTCTCGCAACAATGTTGCTAACGAGAGTATTATAGTTTTGTTTACATAACGGTTGTTTGTAAGTCCTAAAACTAAAAGAGTCAGATATAGGGTTATATATACCAAAGTGATCAGGGCGACGAGTAGAGTCGAAATCCGGATGTCTGTCTGTCCGTCCGTGTCTGTCCGTCCGTCCGTCTGTCCGTCCGTGCAAGCTGTAACTTGAGTAAAAATTGAGATATCATGATGAAACTTGGTACACGTATTCCTTGGCTTCATAAGAAGGTTAAGTTCGAAGATGGGCAAAATCGGCCCACTGCCACGCCCACAAAATGGCGGAAACCGAAAACCTATAAAGTGTCATAACTAAGCCATAAATAAAGATATTAAAATGAAATTTGGCACAAAGGATCGCATTAGGGAGGGGCATATTTGGACGCAATTGTTTTGGAAAAGTGGGCGTGGCCCCGCCCCCTAACTAAGTTTTTTGTACGTATCTCGGAAACTACTATAGCTATGTCAACCAAAGTCTACAGAGTCGTTTTCTTCAGGTATTTCCATATACAGTTCAAAAATGGAAGAAATCGGATAATAACCACGCCCACCTCCCACCCCCATACACAGGTTATGTTCAAAATCACTAAAGTGCGTTAACCGACTAACAAAAAACGTCAGAAACACTAAATTTTACGGAAGAAGTGGCAGAAGGAAGCTGCATCCAGGCTTTTTTTTTAAATTGAAAATGGGCGTGGCGCCGCCCACTTATGGACCAAGAACCATATCTCAGGAGCTACTAGACCGATTTCAATGAAATTCGGTATATAATATTTTCTTAACACCCTGATGACATGTACGAAATATGGGTGAAATCGGTTCACAACCACGCCTTCTTCCAATATAAAGCTATTTTGAATTCCATCTGATGCCTTCTCTGTATAATACGAGTATAAACATTAGGAACCAATGATGATAGTGGAATAAAACTTTACAAAAATACGGTATTTGAAAAATATGTAAATGATGTATTATGAAATCTCGATTATCACTTTACCATGCGAGAGTATAAAATGTTCGGTGACAGCCGAACTTAGCCCTTCCTTACTTGTTATTCTAAGTATTGAGAATTTTTTGTATATGTGGACAATAGCACTCACAGTGATAATTATTATCAATAATATGATTACAAAAGTTATAATGATTGATGTTGAGTGAATATTTTTATCGAATTTTAATTCTTTAATATTTTTGATGTTGTCTATTTCACTCAAGACTATTTCGTCTAATGATAAAGTTAATTTTGTATTATTTTACATAAATGTTGGTAATTTAACGAAGCTATTTTTAAATGTATCATAGTTGGAAAAAATTACATTATTTATTTCTATTTTACAATTACTAAAAATTATTAAATTATTATTATTTAATGTTACATTTGATTCATCACAAGTATTTATTAATTTTGTGTTATTTATGTTTTTTGCAAGAATGACTCCAAGTTCGAGTTCTTTTATTTCTTCTTTTACATTTGTGATTTTTGGACATACATTATTGTTGAATATACAAAGATTTGTTTTTCTTAGCTTATTTACATTAGGATTATTGAAGTATTCATATGTATTATTATTGTAATATACAATTTCTGTTTCTTGAAAGTTAATTTCAAACTTATTATTGTCTGCAAGTGGTGATAGAAAATATCTTTTTGCATTTACAATAGTTTTAGGTATTTTTTTTAAAAACAAAATTTTATTACTTTTAAATTTTGCTACGCCTAATTTAATATTTTGCAATTTATAGAAGTCGATTTCTAAAGTTTGTATTTCTTCTGATGTTAGTATATTATTTACCATAATATTGCTATTTGCAGCAATGATATTGTTTTGGATATGTTCAATATTTTCATTTAAAATTTTTATTTTTAACAAAAAATCCATATAAAATAAATGTGAAAGAATATCGTTGTTAGACTGATCTATGCTATTAAGTTTTTCTGTAATTTTTTGTCTATCCAATTCAATTGTTTTAGCTAGTTTTCTCATAATTTCGTTGAAATTATTATTTATTAGTATATTGTTATTAAAAGCTTCTATCATGTTGTGGTTATTCTCATCTATTGTATTTATATGATTTTCTATTTCGGATCTGTCCTCATCATCCATGGTACCAGCTATCCATTTGAGACCTGAACCTACGATGTTGAGTAGACCTCTTTTATTTTTGTTTATCTGGAGGGTATGTAGTCTAGTCCTAGCTTTCTTTATTTCTGATAAAAGAAGTTCCTTATTATCTATTATTTTAAGTTGTTCTACGTTTTCTTGGAGGTTTTCTATTGTCTTTTCGATTTCAGTGAGATCTATAATATGTAGTATAGTTGTATAGTCCGTAATTAGTTGTACATCAGTTAATTTTATTTCGACATATCCATTATGGTTTTCGTTGATGGGTTGGATTATTAATGTTGACATTACTAGTGGTATTATCATCAGGATTAATATACCTGTTGATGTCCATTGCCCCTGAAAATTTATTTTTTCTTTTAATGTTGCTTGGGTATATGTTTTCTAGTTTTAATTTTTTGTAACGAGGCTCATATTTATGCCTAAGTGCTTTGTAATTTTTTACATAACCTTCGTGTCTATTTTGTACGAATTCCTCCCTATTTTCATTTCTTTTTTCTATAATTTTGTTTTTTGCTTCTAATATTCTGTTTTTAATTAGTGCTTTTTCTATCTTGCCCTCTACTATGTCTAAGGGTGTTGTTTTTATTGTGGAATGTATGGATTTATTGTACCACTCGATACACTTGTATACCCTTTCTTGTGTTGACCATTGAGAATTTTGTGTTTCAAGTGTTCTAAATTTTTCGGATAATGTGCTGTGCAACCTTTCTACGTCTGCATTCCCGGTATGGTTGTTTGGTTTCGTAAAATGTACTTCAATATCTTCTGTCTTTAGGAAATCTTTAACGTTTATTGAGTTGAACTTGTTATCAGTAATTATTTTTTTTGGTTTACTTCTCATTGAAAAGAAATTATTTCTATAATTGTGTTACTATTTCTGTCTTCCAATTGTATGGCTGTTGCATGTTTTGAAAACTTATCAATGAATGTGATAAAGCTATGTTTCTTTATAGTGTAAACATCCATATGTAAAATTTCATTTACATCAAATGGTGTTTTTGTGATATTAAATTTTGCTTTAATAGGTTTTCTACTGTATTTTGATCTGTTGCAAATATCACAATTATTTATATATTTTTGTACGAAAACTTTGAGGTTTTTGTAGTAAAGTTTTGATTTGATACCTTCATAGTTTTCTGTTATTCCTGCATGTCCTGTTTCATTAATATGATATTTAGCAATTTGTTTAAATAATTCATCTTCACTGCCAACTTCTTTCGCGTTAAAGCTACATTTATAAAATTTTATTCCAGTGTTAAATAACTCTACTAACTTGGATTGAACCTGCTTGTATAAATTATCGGGAAGTTCGGTATATATTCCTACCCTTTTCGACTTTATATGTTGCCCAAACAAATCGGCCATATAATTAGTCTCAATATCATTTGTGGCTAAATGAGCACCTGACCCCCCTCTTAATACAATAAAGCTACGCCCCACACATACACACCATACTCAACACGACTACACCATCTACATCATCCACACATCATACTCCACACATCTACACCATATTCATCCCACACACCAACTCATCATCATCTACACCACACCTTTCACACCACACACGAGGACACCAAACACAATCAACAAAAGGGACTGGCGGACGGCGCCAGCCCTTCTTTCTCGATCAATCCGTGCGCCTACACGTATCTGCTAACCAAACGTTCAACGCTTAAATCAAGGTGAGTGTCGGTAATTTGTTGTGTGAGCAACGTCAGTTTTACTATTGGTCCTTCGAGCACTAGTGGCGACATAAATTTAAAAATACCCAAAATAAAATATTAGTTATATTTAAATCGCGGTGACGCACAGTGGGCGATTGGGCCTCGCTAGCGGCATTTAATTCAAATTTTCAAGTTTGAAAAAGCATTATTTTTTTCACAAATCGATAACAGATGCTTTGATTAGATTTTTGGCGGTTTTTTATAAGCTCTACGATCAGCTGATCATCAGCTGTGAGCTGTCAAACACAAAACATGTTTTAGCAAGTGCTTTACAATATTTTTTCTTTGTTGTGCGCATTGATTTCGAGCTCCTTGGAAATTTACAATTTTTACTTATTTTATTAAAAGTGTGGCTTTTTATTAACGTCAAGGTATGTATTACATAAAAAATCAGTGTTTGTGACCGGTCTGTAAATGTGTTGTTCATAAGACGTAGTGGTAATTAAGTGTATTAACAACTAGCCCGCACTAGCGTGCACCTGTCGTTCGTGGAGTAGAAGTTACAACATTCGCACGGATTCGGTCTAACTCTGTTTTTAGCTGGAAGTATGAGTCATTGTGCGTCCAAAATGTGTAATATGAACTGCTATTACCTGCTACCCTTTAAATCATGGCACTTTTTAGGAACAATGTCGGTAGCAAAACGGGTACTTTTTTTAGTATGGCATGAAGAAGCGATACCAACTAAGAAGTTTCTCACCATGGAAAACTTTGTATTTGGTACTGTTCTCAAAAACCTTAAATATACTCAGGAGGAGCAGTACGAGATTGGCAAAAAGCTGCGAAATTTTACTAGTAAGCTTGTAGAAAAGTGGAAAAACTCTAGAAGAAATAAGGTTTTTTTGAAAACAAAAATCAGGAATGGCTAGATACGCCGTTAGTATTGATTGAAAGATCATCTTCCGAAATTATTGGACGTCCACAAAAAGATATTTCGGAGTGTTGCAAAAAAACGCAAGTTAAGAAATTGTCAGGCCTTACTGAAGATGTGCCATCAGAAGCATTGTTGGTAGCTGCAAGCTGCAGCTTGTATAAAGGTGGAAAACGTAGTGCTTCACAGGTGGTGTCAATGCTAAACGCCGACGAAGAGTTTAGCGGTAAGATTTTGAAAACTATGAGTACCCCTCAGCGTCTACCGACAAAACTTTCTGATGAAAAAGCACTGGCGCTATTTGTAGATGTTGGACATACCAAGTACACATGGAATTTGTCAAAGAGAGCCGCTAAAGGGCAAAACGCCGATATATATCCATGCTACGACAAACTGCGTTGTGCGAAAAAGAAATGCTATCCTAGTGTCATCACGGTCACTGATCATTTCGCTGAAGTACCATTACAAAGCTTAGTAGACCACACGATTGCTAGGATTATTGAAGCACACCCAGAAAGTTTTCAAAACCTTTTCAAAATAACAATAACACCGAATTAACTGCTACCTACAAATGGGGTTGTGATGGCAGCAGCGGCCATTCTACTTACAGGCAAAAATTTAATGACTTCGATGGAGAGATGATAGATCAATATTTATTTTCAATTTGTATGGTACCATTGATAGTGCAGAAAGGATCGACAGTTTTATGGAAAAACAATCGGCCTTCTTCTACCCGATATTGTCGACCCATTAAATTACTTTGCGAGAAAGAATCGGCAGACTTGTCTCGCAGAGAAATTCAAAACATTAAGAGCCAAATATTAAATATTTTTCCAACATGAGTACCTTAAGAATTGATCACCAATTTCATATGACCATGCTTGATGGCAAAACGTTCAGTGTCATATCGGAATCGGGTTCGCAAACATGCGGAATCTGTAGCGCGAATCCCAAAAATATGAACGATCTAAATTTGGTGAAAAGCTTTCCTATTAATGCAAACCTATTTGAATATGGCTTATCAAGTCTCCACGCATGGATTAGGTTTTTCGAGTGTGTTTTGCACATTGCATATAGAATACCAATACAAAAGTGGCAAGCTCGTGGTGCTGACAAGGAAGTCGTTGAACAAAATAAAAGAAGTATTCAGCAGAAGCTAAGAGAAGAAATGCATTTGTTGGTGGATATACCAATAGCTGGTACTGGCAGCACGAACAACGGAAACACTGCAAGGAGGTTTTTCCAACAACCAAATTTGGCAGCTCGTATAACAGGAGTAAGCTATGATTTAATATATCGATTTAGCGTAATCTTACGAGCATTAGCTTGTGGATACGACATAAATTCGGACGCATTCGGATCTTACGCATTGGAAACTGCCGAAATTTTTGTTAAAGCCTACTCCTGGTTTTACATGCCATCGTCTGTTCACAGAATTTTAATTCATGGAGCAGATATAATAAACCATTTTTCCTTCCGATTGGTATGATGTCCGAAGAAGCTCTTGAAGCCAGGAACAAGGACTATCGAAACATACGCGAGAGCAATACAAGAAAAAATTCTAGGAAAAATACAATGGAAGATATCATAAATGCTTTATTAGTTTCGTCTGACCCTTTGATATCTTCATTGTCAAATGGGTCTTCAATTTCGACTGC
>NW_026089622.1:16686110-16762275 GCF_024586455.1 Bactrocera neohumeralis
GAATTCTTATCAGCAAAATCAATAAATGCAACGCATCTTAAGAATGTCGATCGTAAAAACATACTTGCAGCAAAGCGGAAATGCACTTAAAATTCTTTAGAATTTGGTTACAAATAGTGTCAATGCAATTTCGACTATTTTATAAACAAATGATAAAATTAAAGAGTTCGATGCCTCTTATGAAAAATACGTTACCCACAATTAAGTGGAAAACAACAAAAGAACTTAGTTTATTTTAACGACGTAAGTATGTTTAAGTGTACATGTATGTATGTATGTAAATATATATATACATATGTATGTTTATATTAATATTTTATGTGATGGTGAAGTGGATATCATAACTTTTAAGCTCACCACTTTTTTTTCGTTTGGTTTTGTTGTCACTGCACTCACTGCACTTTTTGCCTTTATATATTCACTTCACTGTTTGATGTATTATATATGTATGTATGTGGGGGTATTGTCCACAGTATTGTCACCTGACGTCTCAGAACTTTTTTTTTTGTTTGTTTCTGCACTTTAATGTATTGCATTAATATGTGCATGTGCAATTAATTTTTTTTCCTGATTTTTTTTGTCACTTCTTTTTTTTCGTATAATTTTATTTATTATATATTTGTTTAATTATAATATAATTTTGGTTTTCTCTCATTCACACTGTGTTCACTTTAAATTTCAATTTTGTTTTTTTTTCTTCACCGCGCGTTTAATATTATATTTAATATATGTATGTATTTGTTAATTTATATTACAAAAATTTTTTTATTTTTATTTTTTTTTTTATTTTTTTTTTCACAATGTTTTCACTTTTAATATTATCCCTTTGACCACTGGTGCCGTCCGGTACGGCTTCGAAGGACCATAATTAACTTTAGAGTTTTTTTTAAGAATTTCGCGGCACTTACCTCACAGTATGGAATGTGTATGACGGTGCGCAACGGATGAAAAAGAGAGTGCACGGAAGAACGTACACTGACTGGTCGAGTTCGCGGTTGAAATCAAAAAGAGGCTGGTGTCTTGTCCGTCAGTCCCTTTTGCTCTTTTTTGTGCGGTGTCCTCATGTGTGTAAAATTCGTGATGTTGGTATTGTGTGCGTGTGATGTTGAATGTGAAATGAAGATGAGGTGTAGAATGATGATGTGGTGTAGAATGATGATGTGGTGTAGAATGATGATGTGGTGAATGTAATGTATGTGGTGTGGAAGTGTAATAGTGTGAGGGGGGTCTGAGACTCATTTAGCCAATATAAATTTATAGAATGTTGGAAAAAGCCTTCGATGATAATTGTTTGTCATTCAAAGAGGGTCGAAAATGAATTGACGACGAATCACGTCCAGGACGGCGCACAGTGGCGCAAATTGTGCTCAAAATGGAGATTAATTCCCACAAGTCTTCTAGTTATGGAAAAGTTATTTTTTTTAGTTAATTAATCATAAAGAAGTAAGAAAATAATGCAATTCGAGTTTTTTGATTGTTTTTTTTATATCTTAAAAAACAAAATATGCTGAACATCGGTTTTCTAAATTTTTACTTTATTTAAATTTCAAATTTTATTTAAAATATATAAACTGTTTCTTCATCACTATAATCATATTCATGATCATTGTCGTCTTCGCTTGAATTTTTATCATCGCCTTCATCATCATCGTCATCATCATCGTCATCATCAACTTCATTATTATTGCCACTCTCTATCACGATCAACTCTAATGCTTCCTCGGGTAAATCCTGCACTTGTTTTTTTGGTAATTTTCTTGTGGTTGATATAACGGGGTCAGAACTGACTAAAAGTCTGTTAAATATGTCTTCATTGGCGTTTTTTCTACTGAATTTGCGAGAAAAATGTTCTCTAAAATTCTTAAAATCTTTGTTTCGAGCTTCCTGAGCTTCTTTTGATAATTGTCCAATTGGCAACATAGCGTGCGATATTATCTCTGGACCATGGATAAAATATTTGTGAAGTGTTGGAAGCACGTTATACCAAGGATAACATTCAACGAAATATTTTGCTGTATTTAAAGCGTAGTCACGAAACTTCTGTACCTCAATATCGTGCCCACTAGAAACAACTACGAGTATTGTATGCATCTTTTTAAACAAATTTATGCCAACTTTAGTAATTGCTGCTGACATCTCGGGATTTTGAAAGAAACGCCTAGCTGTATTGCCATCGTTAGAATTCCCAAGGCCAGGTTTCGGTTGGTCAACAATCAGACCAATTTTATCTTTATATCCTTTTTGAATCCGTGCTTTATTTTCCGAAACTAATAGTTTCTCGCTTTCTGTTCGAGCTTGCCACTTTTTTATATACAATTTATATGATAAGTTGAGAAGACATTCAAAGAACCTAATCCACCCATGAAGTATTGAAAGCCCAAACTGTAAATTTTCTGTTTTCACAACTTTCTTCACCATTTCATCAATTTTATTAAAATCTTTCGAGCTAGCTCCACATAAATAACATTTTTGTGTAGATGTTGTTTCTGTTAATGCGTTGCATACTTTTCCATTAACCATAGATAAAATTAAATTGTGCTTAACTTCCAAATATTTATTTCCATAAGGTATAACCAAATTAACAAGATTTCGTATTTCTATACCAACTCTTTCGTTTGCAGTTCTAGAAACAGCTGTGGACTCTTCTACAAATTCAATTTTAAAAGGCCTGCAGAACCTGGTAGAAGCTGGGCGCGGATTTTGCCACCAAATTTTGCTTCCACAAATCAACCTGATTGGAACAATACAGGTGATGAAAACTGATGAATCATTTGCACCCGGATTATGGTACGCTTGCTTATATGAGCTGTGTCCAGAGCTTCCATCGAATCCCCACTTGGTGTACAAGCATAAATTCGTCATTTCCTCATCGTTCAATGTTTTAATTACGTTATTTTGGGCTAAAGTTATACGCTCAGTGGTATGGTCTAAAAGGGCTTGCAAGCTTACTTGTGCTGAAATCTCGCAAAAATGCATGCTCTCACGTCTAGGATAACAATCCTTTTTTGCTGATTGGACATATGAACAGCAAGGAAACCTATCTAAAGCAGATTGCCTCATAACATTGTACTGTTGTCGAGATAAATTTGCTTCCACCAAAACAAATAAAGCGTCTTCTTTGAACATTTGCTGTGATAGTGATGATTTGGCAATACTTTTATGAAATTTTTTCGCTCTCGATGGTGAACTTACAACCTCTTTCACTATCTTTGACGCTTTCACTTGCCCTGAAGCTCTAAAACTCATTTGTGCAGCATAAGCTAATAAAGGCAAAGGCACACTATCTCTTAAAAATTTACTTTTTTTTGCTTCGTTTTCTCATTTGATTCTTCAAATGAAAGTTTTTTGCAGCCACGTTTCATTCCTTGTGAATGGGTGAAACCTATCGAAGAATCCAGCCAACTTTGGTTTATTCTAAGGAAACGCTCTTCCTGCCTATTGGCTCGCTCCAACGAATTTTAAATTGACTAATAAAGGTTTTTATCCTATCATCAAACTCTTTTATAAATTCATCAGATGGCTCAATACGCTTTTTCAATTGCTCTTTTAAAAATTCAAAGTTTTCATTAAATTTATCACAGCCAGAGTTTTTCATTATGTCATTAAGACTTTGACGAGGAAATTACATTAGAACTGGTTCCTATAAGGAAGATAATAATATTTTTATTCTCTTTAAATGTAGTCAATGTCGGTATCGCTTTTACCATGTTAGTTAAATATACATCACTATTTTTATTTCTCTCGACTGCACATGACATACAAACATTAATAATAAAAATTGCGCGCTAAAAAACAATGTCGGTTATCATGAGAGAACCTTATGCCATATTAATTAATTATTACAAAAATGTAAGAAATCAAAATTTTATTTCAAAAATGTATGTGATGATGTTTATTATTATACATATGTAAGTAAAACGCGAATTTTAGACTAATCCGGAATATGTTCTTATGCATTTAAACTGCATTCGTGTATATTTGACCAGGCAGTTCGCATAAAGAAATGCATATACTGAGAAAGTGCGCAGTATTGGCACAACTTTTTTTTTACAAAAAGAAACTACAACAGTCATAGATTACAGGAATGAAACAAGATTTGCTTTACCCCGCTTAACTCACAACTATATGTCTGCATATAAGGTCGAAATCCCAACATTTTAAGGCTTTCGCCCAAAAAAAAATTAAAATACTTAGAGACACGTAAAAACATAAATGAAATCTTTTTGTATTTACTAAATTACCTGAACAAGAAGGCTCTATTACAATTTTCTCAAGATTTGTTCAGTTAAAGAAAATAAAAAACTTCGGAAAATATTCGTATATCACTGTGCGCATACAAAAAGAAATAAACTTGTAATTTTCAGAAAATATTACAAGAAACTGTAAATTTTTTGCCAAATATTTATTCAGTTAGTGATGTAGAATTTTATCTACTTTTGTTTGCTACCAAAAATTTACTTGTACCTTGAATTTTGATTTTTGAATTAATCTCCAAAATCGACACATTTTACCCCAATGTGCGGCGGTCAAAAATCAAGATTATGTTGACAAGGAATACTACGTTCGTTTGTGCGAAGAGATCGAAATTATGGGCCGACAACTTTAGGTTTTTGAACCATGATAATGCACCATCGCATACTGCATTGATTCTTCGTGACTTTTTCGCCAAATTTGTTAACCAAAATCGTGCCACAACTACCGCGTTCGCCTGTTTTAGCTCCGTGTGACGTCTGGTTTTTCGGCAAGCTCAAACGACCGCTCCGCTATGAGTTAATTGAAGACATTAAACGTGAATCGCTTCGCGTATTGAATTGCCTTTAACAGCTTTTTCCAGGATTGGAAAAAGCCGCCATGCATCTTCCAGAAAGATTGTCGCCTTATATGGTCCATAGGTTATCGCAGTAACGAGGCAAAGTCGAGAGTTGATGCATGTCTTCATGTGGCAATGCGTTACGGAAGCAGTCTTGACATTAACCCATCAGCCATTTCTGTAGGGTGTTACCCTTTCATACTCAGCTGACAGAACACCTCGATCACCAGCCGAAAGTTGAAACTAATCCAAGCTGTGTCCGTATCCAGGTAAAGGTCAACCATCCGTGGGAGTCGAAAGGCCGCGAGCCGCAGTTAATTTAGTATTAATGCATTTATTAATTTATTGCAGGCCTTTCTGCCAGCTTCTCAAGATTTTCGCACTTTATGTATACATGGTCTCATCCATTACTTTGCCAATATCGATCATCTGTTGTGGGAAACTTTCGGCGGATGGAACTTGAATTATATGAAGGCACATGTTCACTCTTAGTTGAACTTTTCCAATATAACACCATATTAGAGACGGCCATAAAAACAAAAACATCGATGATTTAGTCGATCTGATGCATGGAAACTCCGATGTTATGCGATGCATCGAATAAAAACATCGATGCTTATCCGCAAGCAATCTAAAATTGGTTTAAAAACATTCTTATTCTTCTTAACCGGCGTAGACACCGATTACATGGTTATAGAAAACTTAACAACAACGCGACAGTCGTTTCTTATTTTAGGAATGTGGCACCAATTGGTGATTTCTTTCTTCTCCAGCTGGTCTTTCCAACGGAGTGGAGGTCTTCCTCTTCCTCTGCTTCCCCGGCGAGTATTGCGACGAATATTTTCAGAGCTGGAGTATTTTCGTCCATTCGGACGATAAGACCTAGCCAGCCTAATCGCTGTTTTTTAATTCGCTGAAATATGTCAATGTCGTTTTATGTATATCTGATACAGCTCATGGCTCCATCGATCGCGAAATTCTCCGTAGCCCACGCGTCACGTTGACTCATCAAATATTGTCATCGCTCTTGCCCCTGCACCATATAGCAGGACGGGAATAATGAGTGATTTTCAGAGTTTGCTTATTGTTCGTGGAGAGAGCACTTTACTTCTTAATCAATGGTATCAATATCATCGGCGTATATCAGAATCTGTACACTCTTATAGAAGATGGCAGCTTCTCTATTTAGTTCTACAGCTCGAGTAATTTTCCCCAAGAGTATATTGAAGGGGTCACACGAAAGTCGATTATCTTTTCACGATTCTTTTCCAAGATTTGGCGAATGGATAATTTCTGGTCAGGTCTAAAGCAACACTGATAAGGTCCAATCAGTTTGTTGACGGTGGGCTTTAATCTTTCACACAATATGCTCGATAGAACCATATGCGCGATGTTGAGGAGGCTTATCCCACGGTAGTTGGCGTAGATTGTGGGGTCTCCCTTTTTGTGGATTGGACAGAGCACACTTAAATTCCGATCGCTGGGCATGCTCTTTATCACTTCTTCGCCGCCGTATTTGAATTGCTCGGCCGGCAATATATCGGCCGCCGCCGCTTTGTTGTTTTTCAGACGGGTAATTGCTATTCGAATTTCTTATTATTCGGGCTCTATCGTCATCGATTGGGGAATTGGGTTCGCCATCTCCTGATGTTATCCCTTCACTGCCATTCAGCTTGCTGGAGAAGTGTTCCCTCCATAATTTAAGTATTTTCTGGGAATGAGTCACTCTAAAAGTCCTACGAGAGTATGTTCCGGTTTTGAAACCTTCTGTTAGTCGTTGCATCTTTTCGTAGAACTTTCGACCATTACCACTGTCGGCCAGCTTGTCAAGCTCTTCCTACTCAAGCATTTTGGCCTCTCTCTTTTTGTCTGCAAATGCGCCTCGCTTCCCTCTTCAACTCTCGGTATCTATCCCATCCCGCACGTATTTTGGTCGATCATAATGTTGCGAGGTCGGCAGTCTGTTTTCTCTCCGCTGCGACACGGCACTCCTCGTCGTATCAGATGTTCTTTTGCGTTTTCCGAAAGTCCATGGTTTCGTTTGCACTGAGTACGTGTCTTCCGTCTATCACAACATGATCGATCCGGTTGGTGGCTTTTCGATACGGAGACAGTTAGGAAGCTTGATTAATTTTCTTATGCTAGAATCTAGTACTACAGATAACCATATTTCGGGCTCCGGTGAAGTCGATCAGCTTCAGCCCATATGGATATGTTTTATCATGGAGGCTGAATTTCTCGGCCATTGTGCCAAAGATACCTTCTTTGCTCACCCTGGCGTAAAAGTCGCCAAGCGCGATTTTGACATCGTGGCGGGGGCAGCTTTCATAGGTGCGCTCCAAGCGCTCATAGAAGGTGTCTTCTTTTGCTTCCGTCCAGGTGTGGGCGCAGGTCAGCGATACGTTGAAGAACTTAGCTTTCATGCGGATTGCGGCTGGACGGATTGATCTTAAACGCCCTATGGAGAATCATGCCAAAAAAGGCCAATATCAGGATTTTCGAATATCCGGCTGACTTTACTCCTTTTTTTACACCTTAAAGCATTTCCCTGGCTTTGATTCTTGCAAGTTGCAAGAGTATAAAATGTTCGGTTGCACCCGTACTTAACTCTTCCTAACTTGTTTACGAATGGCTTTGCGCAAAGGACGCATAACATTCAAATAGTATTCCTTGTTGGCAGTTTGGCCGATCGGAAGGAATTCGGAGTGCACCACACCTCGATAATCGAAGAAAACTGTCAACGTAACATCGAATTTTGACCTGTTACTTTTGCCACAATATTTGGCGGATTAACCAGTAGTTACACGTTTTATAACATCCTGGTAGTCGGAAATCATTGTTTCACATATGTTAACGCTATACTGTTTTTCACAAAAATTCAGTGATTTTGAAACCAATCGTACTTTCACTTTTCTTATGGTCTTCATTGATCCTTTCGATATTTCAACCATGCCAGTGAGATCTCTGACTGTTAATTATCGATTGTCAAGCACCAAATCGTTTATTTTATGTACGTGTGTATCATCAATTGATATCTAATCTTGGTTATCTTGTCTTATCTTGGTTCGTCGTCAACGCGTTCTCGCCCCTCTTGCTGGCGACAACCAATTATCACCGAAGGTCATCATGGTATCTTGCATTTATATGACTTTGGTAATTGTTTGTCTATGATTGTCCCTTTCTTTAATAGCACTATTTTTAATGTAATCAATTGTTTATTGCCCATATTTTTAAATTAAGTAATACAAATTAAAAATCTGTTCGCTTGGTGACAATTGTAGAGTAGGGATATTATGTACTGCGGCTTCTTTATTAAGCCTGTGAAAGAATTGATCTACATCGAATTTTTCATTGGATCATAAATCGTTAACTTTCAATTGAGAAATAATTCTTTTTCCTAATTAAACAATGGAAGTAATGAGTTTTAAGTCCACAAATTCATTAACGTCGCCATTACTTTTTTCACTGACGGTGACTGTCGTCGTTTTGGAGTTGTGATGAAGAAATTTCATCTCAGCGTTTTTATGTAGATGTTCTATGACGATTATTAAATTATTACAACTTTTCCATTTTAGCTTTGTTAGACAATTTGCAATTTAGTGTTCTGGTTCCGTAATTCGTAGAAACGTGGTGTGTTCCATTTCCAGTTGCAACATTCACATCAATTTTTTTTTCTTAATGTCTCGTTTTAGACTCAGCGTTTTTTTTTTTAACTTTTCTAAAAATTTTGCGATTCTTCTTTATACGAGTAGTCTGTTTAATGATAAGGATATTTTTATCCCTTTTATGGCTTACTACAGAATCTTAATCTAAAGTTTAGTTAAGGCATATGTTGCATGTAACATATTTGGCATATATCCCTATTAGCTCAATTTGTAATGTTTATAACAACATAAAAGGTTGTGTTAACTTGTGCGAGTACACAAGAACTCATTGGATGTACCTCAGTATCGGAGGAGAATCCACTCAGACTCTCAAATTGAGACACTATTGTTGGCCTTTATTCAAACCGAGATCCCAAACGCTAACTTCCAATAAAAAATTCTCTTCCTCCAGGCACAAAAAAGCCCTTAGTCATGGCGTTCCCATTTAAGGGGTCAGTAATGTAATCTGGCCTGTTTTTTGAAATTTTTTTTTTCATAGAAATTTTTTTATTCTATAGCAAAAATTTTTTTCACACATCATGAGGTATATCGTGGAGTATATAAACAAATTTTTTCGGAATTTTTGGATGACATCTGTCGGTGAAATGGCTGGGTGAATAAGATGCATTTTTTCACTGGTGGACACTATTTCCCCTAATTGGGTTCATCTGAAACACAAAAACCCAATTTATTCCTAAAAAGTACGTGACTGGTTATAGTCCCTACTAGAATCATGAAAAATGTTGACAAATAGAAAAGTAAATAACGGTTTTTGTTTTTAATTTTTTCCTTTTTTTTACATAAATTTTGTCATAACATTGTCAATAAATTATAAAACATTATGAATCTAGTAGGGACGATAGCCAGGCGTTTTGTGAACATTTTAATTGTTGAAAAAATATGAACCAATTAGTCCTTCTGCACACCAAATATCTGATTTGTAAGATCAAACATTGACCACAGAAAAGAATTTGTCATTCTTTTCCACTGGTGCGGGAAAATGAAACGTCTTATATCGAGGGAGAATTTATTCATTTTAATTTTATTTTGATGTTTTCGTTGCTTATATGCTATTTAGGAAATTATTTTAAATAACTAAATATATATGTATGTATTGCACATCACATGGGGTTGTTTTTAAATATAAAATTTAATAAATGTGTGTGCGCGTGTCTTTAATGTAATCTGATCTGTAACTATATGATTTGTCTTTACCCATGCATTTTTAAAATTATTTGATGCGCATTGCATGTAAATGCATGAGTATGTTTATGTACATATGAATGTATGTACGTATGTATATTAATTTATAAATAGATATTTATATTTAGAAGAGTTTCGGCTTGGAGGATGGGGTCATGTGTAGAAGTTCACGAAAGTGAGGAAAGTTCTCTGATCGCCATTAACTTGGGAGTGACCAGAAACGATTCTTTTACATATAACTCAAGCAGCTCACGACTTCCGGTCTTTGACCAAGTATCCTAAGGGTAGCCAAAGAACATCTGTTTGAAGGCGAGCTAAAGTGAGAAGGCGAAACATCCCCTCCGCAGGGTTGTGCGCTGGGTTTGGGACCCGCCACGTAAAAAAAACACGCCCAATGAAAGGAAGCAACAAGCCTCGGATGAGAGCTCCCCCTTTTGATGACGTCCATGGCAAACGAAATAAGGACTACGAATTAAGGGCATGCACATAGAATGTCCGGTCCCTTAATTGGGAAGGTGCCGCTGCCCAACTGGTTGATGTCCTCCGGAAAATAAAGGCTGACATCACCGCAGTCCAAGAAATGCGATGGACGGGACAAGGACAGAGACGAGTAGGTCCTTGTGGCATTTACTACAGTGGCCATATAAAGGAGCGCAAGTTTGGTGTGGAATTCGTGGTGGGACAGAGACTCCGTCGCCGAGTACTATCATTCACTCCGGTGAATGAATGCCTAGCCACAATCCGCATCAAAGCGGGATTCTTCAACATATCGCTGATTTGCGCCCACGCCCCGACGGAAGAGAACGACGATGTGACCAAAAATGACTTCTATGAGCTCTTGGAGCGCACCTATGAGAGCTGCTGCAGATTCCAGCACAAGAAAATTCATCAAGATACCTGGCTGTCTCCGGATCGAAAAGCCAGCAACCAGAACGATCATGTTGTGATAGACGGAAGACTCTAGTCTCCAGTGTTCTAGACGTGCGTACGCTCCGAGGTCCTAACATCGACATGGACCACTATCTTGTTACAGACAAGATTCGCACACGCCTCCGCGCTGCAAAAAACGCACGTCAACAAACACAAGGAAGGTTCGACGTCGAGAAGCTGCAATCACAACTGACAGCCGAACGATTTTCTACTCGGCTTGCACTCCTGCTCTTTGAGAGCACTAGTCAACAACTCGGTATAAGGGAACTGTGGGACGGCATTTAAAAATACCTTACGTACAGCTGCAACCAAAACCATTGGTTTTCGGAAAATGCAAAAGAACAGCTGGTACGACGAGGAGTGCCGTTTCGCAGCGGAGAGAAAACAGGCTGCCTACCTTGCTACGTTACGATCGACCACAACACGTGTGGGATGGGATAGATACCGAGAGTCGAAGTGGGAAGCGGGACGCATTTGCAGACAGAATAAGAAAGAGGCCGAAATGCGTGAGTATGAAAAGCTTGATAAGCCGGGCGACAGGTGTAATTCAAGCCCGGAGCATAGTCTTGTAGAACCCCCGAAGGTGATCTAGTCACCGATGCTCAGAGCATACTTAAATTATGGAGGGAACACTTCTCCAGCCTGCTGAATGGCAGTGAACGCACAACACCAGGAGAAGGCGAATCCGATTCCCCAATCGATGATGATGGAGCAGACGTTCCATTGCCCGACCATAAAGAAGTTCGGATAGCAATTACCCGCCTGAAGAACAACAAAGCGGCGGGGCCGATGGATTGCCGGCCGAGCTATTCAAACACGGCGGCGAAGAGCTGGTAAGGAGCATGCATCAGCTTCTTTGTAAAATATGGTCGGACGAAAGCATGCCCAACGATCGGAATTTAAGTGTGCTATGCCCAATTCATAAAAAGGTAGACCTCACAATATACGCCAACTACAGTGGGGTAAGCCTCTTTAACATCGCTTATAAGGTTCTATCAAGGGTATTGTGTGAAAGATTAAAGCCCACCGTCAACAAACTCATTGGACTTGATCAGTGTGGCTTTAAACCTGGTAAATCAACAACCGACCAGATATTCACTATACGCCAAATCTTGGAAAAGACCCGTGAAAGGAGAATCGACACACACTACCTCTTCGTCGATTTGAAAGCTACTTCCGACATCACGAAAAGGAGCTGCTTTTATGCCGCGATGTCTGCATTTGGTATCCCCGCAAAACTAATACGGCTGTGTAAACTGACGTTGCGCAGCACGAAAAGCTCCGTCAGGATCGGAAAAGACCTCTCCGAACCGTGCGATACCAAACGAGGTTTCAGACAAGGCGACTCCCTATCGTGCGACTTCTTCAACCTGCTGCTGGAGAAAATTATTCGAGCTGCAGAACTTAATCGAGCAGGTAAAATCTTTTATAAGAGAGTACAGCTGCTGGCGTATGCCGATGATATTGATACCATTAGTCTCAATACCCGCGCCGTTAGTCCTGCTTTCTCCAGACTGGTGAAGGAAGCAATGCAAATGAGTTTGGCAGTGAACGAGGGCAAGACGAAATATCTCCTGTCATCAAACAAATAGTCGTCGCACTCGCGACTTGTCTCTCACGTCACTGTTGACAGTCATAACTTTGAAGTCGTAGATAATTTCGCGTAGCTTGGAACCAGCGTAAACACCACCAACAATGTCAGCCTAGAAATCCAACGCAGGATAACTCTTGCCAACAGGTGCTGTTTCGGACTGAGTAGGCAATTGAGAAGCAAAGTCCTCTCTCGACAAACAAAAACCAAACTCTATAAGTCACTTATAATTCTGCTATGTGGTGCAGAGGTCTGGACGATGACAACAATTGATGAGTCGACGTTGCGAGTTTTCGAGAGAAAAGTTCTGCGAAAGATTTATGGTCCTTTGCGGGTTGGCCACAGCGAATACCGCATTCGATGGAACGATGAGCTGTACGAGATATACTATGACATTGATATAGTTCAGCGAATTAAAAGACAGCGGCTACGGTAGCTAGGTCATGTTGTCCGAATGGACGAAAACACTCCAGCTCTGAAAGTATTCGACGCCGTACCCGCCGAGGGAAGCAGAGGAAGAGGAAGACCTCCACTCTGTTGGAAGGACCAAGTGGAGAAGGACCTGGCTTCGCTTGGAATATCAAATTGGCGTCAGGTAGCGAAGAGAAGAAACGACTGGCGCGCTGTTGTTAACTCGGCTATAATCGCGTAAGCGGTGTCTACGCCAATAAAGAAGAAGAGTTAGATTTGTCTGTTTGTGATTAGTCTGTTTATTATGAAATGCGAAACCAAAGTAGGTACAAAACAAGTAATAGAGATCGAATAATAGAAGTTCGATATACAAGTATATACATATATATGTCTATATAGAAATATATACATATATGTATATGTTTGTCATGCATATGTATAATGAGTTTGGATTTATGTCGTTATATAATCGACAAAAGGATTCTTAGAAAATCCGATATCAACAGTATATACATAGAAGTTGAGGATAGTATTACCCCGATTTTATCTATTTTTGCAAATGTTACCTTCTATTAATATGCCATATACTAATAAAAAATTCCATAGTTCATTAAGGTATGGAACCTACCAATCATATGAAGTCACTCACATGTATACCGCATTTATAAAATCATATGAATGTTCGAAAAATGTTGTCTTAGGTAATGTGTGTGAGACGTATTGATACTATTGAACCTATTTCGGGCACTGAAACAAAATCAGCCAGGAAAAGATTATTGCTGAATTTTAATTATATATCTCGCACATTAACCGTTTTTGAGGTAAAAAGTCAACTATACTTAGGTACTGGAGTCCAAATTTTCGGTACCAAAGGGCTTAAGCAGTTTTTATTGGAGTTGAACAATTTTTGGTCACAAGGAGGAAAACTCTAAAGGGATTATTCGTGCAAAGTTTTATCCACTTATATGAATTTTTCTCGATTTGTAAGCCGGAAGGTGAACGAATCAAATTAAATTTAAAATTGTGAGTTATAAGAAGCAGGCGTAGTTGCAATCCGTTTTCGCCCAAGAATTTTATGTACTGAACTTGGTTAAAATCGGTCGATCACGTGAGATACGGTATTTTACCTTAAAGTGGGCGGTTCTACGCCCATTGTCCAATTTTTACACCAGCTCTCTAAAAACATGCTTATACTATATCGGAGGTAAAACTTAATGTATTTGGGGGTTTTTGTTATTCATTTATCGTGCATTAAGTAGTTTTTAATAGTCCCGTTATATCGGAGTTATCAATCGATTTCTCCCATTTTCAAGCTGTTGGTAGTATTTTTTGATGAGAATTATAGTAACGGAGCTTTTTGCTATTCCTGCTTCTGATAACTTGCTGAGGTATACTCGTCGTGTCCAGGGTTCGTTACAATAAATTTGTAAACAATGAGACTCTCTACGAATCGTACTTCATTTAGCTTTATCTTATAATTTTACTTATAGTTGCAAATACTGTCTCCCGCGTTGTAATGTCGCATAGTGAGACAACGCCGGCATCGAATACAAGGAGTCATTGTAGAGCTCTGAAATTTTGCACAGGTTATTTTTGAGACAATTCCAGTTTTAAAAAAAAAATTAAGAAAATTCGGCCACTTTTACGCCCACCTGCCATACAGTCGAAATTTGTAAAATGCCGTATTGTCCATAATACTTTAGGTATAACTTCCAATTTTGGTATAAATTGAACTTTGGCCCACTTTTAACCCCATCACCCACACTACCTCAACATAAAAAGTGCCATATTTTCTAAAATATATTAAATACAACCTTCAAATTCTATATTACTGTAATTTATATCATTTAAAATGTTTCATGCAAAAATTACAATAACACGCCCACTAATACGCCCACCTCCCATTGAAATGCAATAAAAAAAAACAATATATTTTTTTTCATTCAATCAATAATTTTTTAACATCATCATGGTATTCTAATTTTTTCAATTTGTTTCTTATTCTAAATGAATTAATATAAGGATCTGATGATATTTGCAAATAGTGCATTACATCTTCATTCGTAGAAATACGTGAATTTTTACGAGAATGGAATAGCCAACAGTTTCTATACTCCTTATTCATTGCTTCTTGCGCTTCTTCGGATAACATTCCTGTAGCAAAAAAAAAGTTAATATTAAATAAAGTTTAAAAAAATACTTTCAAAAATAAAAATTGCAAACAAACCTATTGGCAATATAGCCTCAGATACCATTTTGCTTCCGTGAATGAGAACTTTATGCACAGTGATGGGCATGTAGTACCAGCCATAAAGGTCTACATATAATTTTGCAGTGTCCATGCAATACGTATGGAATTTACCAACATCTGTATTTTTACTACTATTTATATTATTTAATATAATTTTAAAGCGGTGAATTAAGTCTACATTTACACCAGTTATGTCAGCGGTTATTTCTGGATCTTCAAAAAACCTTCTAGAGACATTACCATCATTGGTTGTTCCCATGCCTTGTTTCACCACATCGACTTTTAAGCCCAGAACTAATTTGAAATTTTTTTTTCATTTCTGTTTTAACAGCTTCTTTCTGTTCTTTTGTATCTTTATTTGTCCTCCACGCTTTGAAACTTTTATTATAACCGATATGTAATATATGTACATTCCATGAATTTTATTCGAGCATGTAGCGGCGAAATTCAAAATTTCAATGCTTCAGCTGAATTTGTTCTCAAAATAACTGCATCCAAATTATTCATTTCATTAGGTTTTGCTCCACATATGAAACAAACAGCCATCGAGCAATTCTTACGGACTGTTGTTGCCACTTTTCCGTCAATCATCGTCATAGTTAAACTATGAGATATCGAAAACTTTTTGTTGAACATTTCGAATTCTGTCGTTTTTAAATTTTGAATTTCTGCATTTACACGATTTACTTCATTGTTAATAACATCTGCTGTTTCTTTCACAAATTCGAATTTCATAGGCCTGCAAAGTCTTCTTGAAGATGGTACTGAATTTTCCCAACACGAATAAAAATCATTGTAAAGATCAGTTAACTTTAACGGAACAAGAGATGTTAAAAACATATTTTTATCAGAAACATTTTCATCGGCGAAATGTTGTTGATATTCACTGTGCCCTGATGATCCATCACACCCCCATTTACTTATTAAATTCAACTCATTTAGAATCTCATCAATCTCAGTTTTTGTTTTTGCTTGAAAAATTCTTGAAACAGTGTGATCAAGTAATTCTTGTAATCCAACACTGCTAAAACTTTCATCAACCTTAATATTTGCAGGATAGCATTTTTTTTAACTTCCAATATTTTGCTGTAGTGTGGGAATATGTCACAACCAATTTCTTTTGCAGAGCTTCTTAAAACATCATATTGGTGTCTTGATAGTGAAGCATCAATTATAAGGCTGAGTGCTTTCTCTGGTGTAAATGATTTGAATTGTTCACTCTTTTCATATTTTTTAGCAGCAGACACTATTAAGTCTTCTGGAAAACTTTTACAAAATTGAGATATTTTACTTCTCTTAGACCTTTCGCACTACACTATAACAATACACTATACAATTAAACTAACCACATTAGAAAGTGATCATAACACAACTTAGATAAGAACAATATCTTGAACTATTAATTTAAATTAAAAATTATGCAACTGTCTAACCCAAAGTCAATGACCTTCAACAAAATTATCTATCAAATTAATAACGTAAATAAAATTTATGTAAACAAGAATATTTTTATTAAAACATAAATGATCTTTAAAGCATAATTCTGAATAACTAACAAAAAACAAATGTAATTTATTACTATTCTCTTGCACAATAAGTGAATAGTAAACAATTAAAAAAAAAATAATAGTAAAAAGTTGTAAACATGCTATTGCATGCTAACATACGTATAGCGACAGAATGTGCGCGTTACGTACTTTTTGTAGTTTTCTGTATGTTTAATGTGCTTTGGCAAACTTTTGTTATATGTCCTCTACTTTAAATTAAAGCTGAGATTTCAAGCTTTCATTTGGTTTAACTCTGCACCTAGGGCGAGGGGCTGCTCTATATTTCCTAGCCCATTGAAAATGCAAAATGTTCAATTTTTGCACCACAATTCTGTTGTTAAGAAAAAAAAATTGTGTTTTTTTTTTAAATTTATTTTTTCATTTACTCATTCTACAATAACTAAATTAAGTAAAAAAATACTTTAAAGTTACATTTATTATGTATTTTTATTTTAATAAGCTTTTGATTATTACATATTGAACTAACATATTTCAAGCGCGTTGGCATACCTCAACTTTGACTTGCTCTAGACCAAAAAGTAATGAAGTTATGAGGCTGAAATTTCAGGGAATTGTTACTCATATATCTGTTAATATACTGTGAAAATTTCATCCAAATTGGACGACACGTCAAAAACCATTTTTTGCCGCGGTTACTATTGAGCTGTCTCACTGTGTGTCGTCGTCCGAGGAAAGTGCTGTGCAAGGTTAACGGTCCAGTGTGGCCCATTAGGGCAATACCGTTTCCCGCTCTGCAGCGCTCCTGAGTGCTAGACTACGTGCTGCTCTGTGTTACGACGATCACTCCCGAGTACATCTGTCGGCGCTCGTGTAGGCTTCGATAACTATGTCCTGCTGTCTGCGCTGACGCTCCTGTGCTACGACGACCACGCTCGACTACATCTGTCGGCGCTCGTGTAGGCTTCGGTGACGATATCCTGCGGCGTGCGTTGACGCTCGTGTGCTACGACGAGGTCCTGGGGCGTGCGTTACGACGACTACGTCCGGGTATTTCTGCCGGCGCTCGTGGAGGCTTCGACGACGCTGTCCTGCGACGTGCGTTAACGTTCGTGTGCTACGATGACCACGCCCGGTTATTTCAGTCGGCGCTCGTGTAGGCTTCGAAGACGGTGTCCTGATGTATGTGTTGGCTGTCCTGTCGAACCGCTATAGCCGCGTAAAGATACCGGACCACGCAAAACTGCGTTAGCGATCTTAATGTTAAGGGTTGAGTTGGTGAGAGGATCAACTCACTACCAGGCTCACCTTTAACAGACGGCATTGACAAGTCAGGGTACCAAGACCAGCTAGAGGATAATCTCACTGCGTAGTCTGATGCTGAAAGTGTATACGCTGTCGCAGTCCTGTGCTGACTGATTGATCATCCGCCGTCAAACTCTGCTGCGTGATAGTACATTCACAACATGTTGCGTTGGGATGGCGTGTGTTGCTGGGACGGCGTATGTTGCTGTAATGGCGTGTGTTGCTGACAGGGGACTAGTTTTACCGATGGCTATGCATGCTTGTTGTTGTTTTGTCTGCTTATTTGGTTTCTCCGTCTTCTTGTGTTTCTAAAAGTAGCGTGGTTTTCCCGATGCGTTGTGAGCAATAAGTTGTGCCTTTATAAGATGTGTGGGCTAATATACATAGATATTTAGCTCCCCCCCTTCGGTGAGTTTTGCATTCCATGCAAAATTCAATTTATTTCATTGTTAATTTACAATGGTTATTTAAGTTAAAAAAAATCTAAGATTTACGCATATATGTAAGTACAGTAGCGGACAGTGAAATCCGGACAACTAAAAAATTATAGTTTTTCCTTATTATTTTAGTGGATTGTTTAAATTTTTTTTTTAAACAATAATATTTATTTAATACATTAGTATAAAGTGTAAAAAAAGTCAGTGTAGTGGATTGCACTTATACAATTTTTTTTTTAATTCATTTTAGATATTGTATCATTTTGGTAACTAGCATTATAAACAGTGATAATTTTTTTTATTCACATAAAATTTAAAGGAAATATTAGTCTATACAAAAACACTCCTTTTAGTATTTTGTCAAACCTCCTCTGTTTTTTTATAACGGCGTATAGGGCATTGAATTTATGAGTTTTTTTATTGTTACTGCTCCAATACCGTGATACCATGCTTTTTCGAGAATTCTATTCAACTCTTCTAAATTCTTTGATCTCTTCTGTGCTACCTGGGCCTTCATTATAAACCAAAGGTTCTCAATAGGATTGAGATCCGGACTGTTACCTGGCGACTCCAAAGTCGAGAACCCGATTTTTGCTAAAAATTCTTCACCTTGAAGAAAGAAAAAAGGATAAGTATAAAATTTGTAATTAAAATTATAGCAATTAACTCTGGTTGTACAAAAACATGTCTACTTACTATTTTGGCACAATGTCAGGGCGCAGAGTCATCCTGAAAAATAAGGACGTCCGCTCGTGAAAAGTGGTTTTAGATTGAAGGTATTAAATTTGTTTCAAGTGTCTCCTGATACGACAAACCGTCGCTGCAGAAAATGTTAATTTTGGACTAATCTGAGAAGATTACATTTCGCCAATCAAGTTGAGTCTAATTTTTATGTTCTTTTGCCCATCGTAAACGGTTTTGACGCATTTTTGAGGTTAAAAGTGGTGTTTTGGCTGCCCGACGAGCGTTAAATCAAGCTCTTGAAGACTTCGACGAACAGTTCTTGCGCAAACTTCCATACCGACATCTTTGTATAACTCCACTTTAATGTCCTCAGCAGTTTTGAAGCGATCCCTCAAGTTGATACATTCTATAACCGAATCTTCCCTAGAACGTGTCTTCTTCTTTGCTCCAGAGCCAGTTTTTCTCTTAAGAGACCTGGTTTTATCGAAAAATTTTAAGTGGAAGACTTGCTGAAGCCAACTCTATCACTAATTTCCCGAAGGGTCAGATTTTCTTATCGCAAAATCAAAATATTACTTTTTTGCAATTCGGACCCTTTTTTTTAATTTGGCATATTTTAGCTTTAACAAAGCACGAACACGACATAATCTTTGAAACTATTGAAAAAAAATAAAAGTTGTCACATGTTGTTGTGTTGTATTCATTGGTTTCATGTTTTTGGTTTTCAGTAACATTTAATTTTTTTTTTGATAATATAAATTAAGGTTTTTTTCTCTAATATAAATTAAAAGTGTTCAATAATATAAATTAAAAAATGTCCCTTAGGGTTCTGAAATTGTCGTGTTTGTTGTTGTGGCCTTCGCTTTAATGTGCACGCCCCACCGATACATGGCCACTTTGTATTTGGAGGTACTGAATCTCAGTCGGTGCTTCCCTATGCCGTTTGGGGCTTCTTCGAATTCTATCGTCGATTTTGATGCCTTCGCGCTTTTAGGTAGGGTATCCCTTTGGTCGGAGGAGAGTTCGATCACCGGCGACCGCCATGGTAAGGTGGCATCGTCTGAAGTAGACGTATCTCTGCTACTGACTCGGCCGACGATACATGGCCCAGCGGCCGGGTAGGGTCTTTGCGACGCTGCAGTCCAGGATGCTCGGAGGGTTGTGTCTAAGTGCGCCGCGATAGGCCACGATAGTACGTCTCATAGCGGTCTGTACCTTGCGTGCCTTAGCTGAAGCTGCCGTATCTTTGTGGTCGGTGGTGGTGGTGGTGACGTAGTGCGATCTGGGCGTTGGGTATGTTGGCCGTGGAAGCGTTGGCTTCATAGTTCGCTGTCGCTACCTCTGTGCGTACCGTTAGGTGTTGTATCGCTGCCTGCATGCGTCTGCGCGTGCTGATCTAGCACTTCTAGTGCCTGAGGTGGCATTTAATTTAACACTACTGCGACAGTGTTGTACAACTTCAATTCGCTGATGTTCACTGTTTTCTCCTTGTCGCTGTCGATCTTTCGAACATGTACGATCGCTAGTGAAATGTAACTGAGAATTTTATAAGGACAATCGTACTTTGAGGCTAACTTTGCGGCGAAACCGTCGGCGGCTTGAGGGGTATTAGGTGCAAACCCCTAATTCCTTTAGATAGTGTTGCCATAGTGTACTAATAAATTGAACACCATTATCCGAAATAAGGATCTTTCTATGAATTCGCGGCGAAGTCCTTCAGCTGTAGCGCGTCTCAATGGGACTAATTCAATCCACTTGCTGAAGTGGTCGAAAAACACCAGTAGCATTGTATTGCCATGGGTTGAACACGGTAAAAGTCCGATGAAGTCGGTACAAACTGTGGCAACGGTTCTTGTGCCACTTGTGAAAGCATCTTCCCTGCTGGTCTCTGCTGTCCTTCCTTGTATTTCTGGCAGGACTCACACTGGCGTACGTACTGGCTAATGTCGTGGAACATTCCTGGCCAGTAATATCGGTTGGCGACTCAGGCTACTGTTCGGCGTATGCCCATGGGTCCAGTGCCAGATATATCGTGGTTCTTTTGTAGAACCCTTACGCGGAGGGGCTTAGGCACACATAGCTTCCAGGGTACAGCTTACAACTACAGATAAAGTTGGTCATCCTTTTCCATGTGCGAACTTCCTCTACTCGCTTTCGCTACCATTTTCATTGTGGAGCCATTGTCGGCGCTTGCTTTATGGAGTCTAGCGGCTGTCGGGACAGTGCGTCTTCTACTTGGTTGAGTTTCCTTTTACGATACTTGATGTCGAAGGTATGCTGCTGTAATTCTAAAGCCCATCGTGCTATACGACCGGAAGAGCTTTCTATGGAATTCAGCCACTTCAGTGACATATGATGAATCGATATCCCTCTATGTAGGGTCCCATATTCTGGATTCCCCAGACAATGCGAGGCACTCCCTTGGATAGTTTTTCTCCACCTCATTAAATTTTCGGCTGGCGTAGGCTATTACGCGTTCGCTTCCTTCCAGATTCTGTATCAGCACAGCACCAAGGCCGATGTTGCTGGCGTCCATCTGTAAAGTGAATGTCTGGCTGAAATCCGGACATGCGAGGACGGGAGCTCGTTAACTTTTGCTCGATGCTTTCAAATGATGATTGTTGCTTAGGTCTCCGTTTCCAATGTTTCCCTTTCATCTAGAGAGCTGTAAGCGGCTGGCTCATGGTCGCGAAGTCGGGTACAAAGCGGCGATTCCAGGAGACTACTAAGATATTGACGTACTTTTTTCACTTTCAGCGACTGCATTGCTGCAATTTTCTCGGGGTCGGTCTGGATGCCTTTGTCACTGATTTCGTGACCTAAATATCGGAGTTCCTTCTTGAAAAACTCGCATTTCTCAGGGTTAATTCGAAGATTGTTCTGCTGTAGTCTCTGCAGTAACATTCGTAAATTCTGTATGTGTTCCTCGAATGTAGAGCCTATGACGATTATGTCGTCAAAGTAGGCGAAGGCATGCGGTTCCATCTCAAGGCCTATGACCTGGTTGAGTACCCTCTGGAACGTCGCAAGTGCCGAATGTAAGCCGAATGGTATGGCGCGCCATTGGAATAGGCCACGCCCAGGTACGGTGAAAGCTGTATATAGGCGGCTGCCTTGCTCTAAGGGTATCTGCCAGTAGCTGTTCTTGAGGTCCAGACTATTAATATACCTTGCTCTTCTTAAATTGTCTAGTATGTGTTGTATGCTATGTAAGGGGTATGCGTCGGGTACAGATCGGGCGTTGATCAGGCCGATAATCTACGCATATATGCCACTTACCGTACTTCTTCCAAGCTAATACAATCGGCGCGCTGTGTGGGCTGTGAGACGGTTCGATACATCCCTTCGACAGCAGCTCGTCGATTTCGGCGTTGATAATGGCCTGCATCGCTGGGTTTGTTGGAAAGCATCGTTGCTTGCTGGGCCGGTCGTCGATCATAGTAATTTTATGCTCCGCCACGGTCGTCACTCCACTCATGCTTTCGAATTTTCGAAGTTCCTCATCTACGAAGTCGCGTATGCGGGCCGCTTCGTTTCTCTGGTTGGCGGTCGATGCAGTCTCGGGTCGATTGATTCCTGCACTTAAGCTTACGTTTTCTTTTTATCTTCATCCTGCTCTTTAGCGGGCGTGTGTCTGGCGCAATTAGAGTCCCGCAGCTTACGGCTTCCGATGACATGGTGCGGGAGGCTATTGATTGCTGAGCATCTGACGCTTTCATCACTACCTGGTGACCTCAGCAGGATACTATAGTTCCCCTGTTCACCAGTGTATCCAATCTGAGTATGGCGTCAACGATCACTCCGGGCATGACGTGTAACACTGCCTTTAGCGGTCTCTGCCTGAGTTGAATGTTGGTCTCCACGGTGTCGAAAATCTCACTGTTGGTGTCATCATTTGTATTTCGGTAGCTACGGTCACCTTCTTATCACTCCCGGTTGTGTCCATACGTTCTGCTTCTCGTGATGATATGAAACTTTTCGAGGTGCCAATATCGATGACGGCTTCCGCCAAGCGTGATTAGGGCGTATAGCCGGCGGCGTTCTTCATGCATAATTACTGGTGGTTCGGCGCTGAGTTCCGTGAATTCGCTGCGCCTTGTCGTGATGTTGTGGTGGACGTGGTGACGCCCACTTCTATTTCTCATCTCGTGGTCACCTATGATGTGCCCCGTCATCTCGCGTCGAGGTAGCTCTACTGCTCGTCGTTGTCCTTCATATATCCCTTCGTACTCTTCTACCAGTGTGATGAGTTCGGCCAGCGTCTCGAAATCTTGCCGCCGAATGTAGAGCAGAAAATCGGTGTGGTTATTTCGAAAAATCTTTTCCAGTCGATCCTCCTGATTGCACTTTGCGTGTCTCAACAAGTTTTGCATAGCGTAGACCTTGTATTTTTTTCGCACGTGTTGTCTTCGTTGCCGTATGTTATCTTCGAGGCGTTCGAAGTAACGTGCTGGTAAGAAAAAGAGCAGAGAGTCCTATTTGAAAGTAGTCCATCTCTCCCATACTATTGGAGAGCGGTACCGCACAGTAATTCGGGCATGGTTCTTGGAAGGATGTCAACGTTTACCATGTATACTTCGGAGAGCTCTTCCAATCGCTCAACGAACGCTTATTGGTCTCGACACCCTCGTCTTTCACGGATCACTTCCTCATCTGGTCGATGATGCGTGCGAATGTGAGTATGTGGTTCTGTTGAAGTAACCTGCTTACTGGTGGCGGCTGTAGAAGTGATAATTCCGCAAAAGTATCCGTGGTCAGCTTTTTTCTGCCCCTGCCTCTGATAACTTGCTGAGGTATACTCGTCGTGTCCAGGGTCACAATAAATTTGTAAACATTGGTGCTATCTACGAATCGTACTTTATTTAGCTTTATCTAATGATTTTACTTATAGTTGAAAATATTGTCTCCCGCTCTTTAATGTCATCGTTCGCAGAAAGTGCTGTGCCAGAGTAACGGTCCTGTGTGGCCCGTTAGGGCAATACCGTTTCCCGCTCTTCTGCGCTCCTGGGTGCTAGACGACGTGCAGCTCTGTACTCCGACGACCACTCCCAACTATTTCTGCCGGCGCTCGTATAGACCTCGATAACAATGTGCGCTGAAGCTCCTTTGCTACGACGACCACGCTCGACTACTTCTGCCGGTGCTCGTGTAGGCTTCGGTAACGATGTCCTGCGGGGTGCGTTGACGCTCGTGTGATATCGGCCCACGGAAAACTGCGTTAGCGACAGCGATGTTAAAGGTTGAGTTAGTCAGAGGATCAACTCACTACCAGGCTCACCCTTAACAGACGGCCCTTACAAGTCAGGGTACAAAGACTAGCTAGAAGATAAACTCACTGCGTAATCTGATGCTGAAAGTGTGTACGCTGTCGCAGTCCCGTGCTGACTGACTGATCATCGGCCATCTAACTCTGCTGCGTGATGGTACATTCGTGATATTACATTCGCAACATGTTGCGTTGGAATGGCGTATGTTGCTGGGATGGCGTGTGTTGCTGGCAGTGGCGTGGTTTTCCGATGCGTTGTGAGCAATAGGGTGTGCCTTTATGGGTTGTGTCTACTAAATTCTGTATTCACATATGCGTTGTGAGCAATAGGGTGTGCCTTTATGGGTTGTGTCTACTAAATTCTGTATTCACATTATTCGAAGCTACTACTAAAGCTGTAGTTGTCTAGCAAGTATGTACATTAAACCTATTATACGGCGACGCCACGCTCACAATGTTTAGCCCACTGTTGAACCTTGCTACTGCAATCCTCTGTGCCAAATTAGAATTCTATTTCTTAGGAGGATAGAGTCATGTTTAGAATTTCACGCAAGTAAGGAATGTTCTCCGATTGCTATTCACTTGGGAGTGGCTAGAAACTGTTCTTTTGCATATGGCTTAAGCAGCTTACGACTTCCGGTCCTAGACCAAGTATCTTCTGGGTAACCAAAGAACATCCGTTTGAAGGCGAGCTAAAGTGAGAAGGCGAAACATCCCCTCCACAAGGAAGTGCGGTGGGTTTAAGACCCTCCACGTAAAAAATGCCAACAATGAAAAGGAACAAAAAGCCTCATAAGAAAAATCCCCCTTTTGATGACGACCATTTCAAATGAAATAAGGATTATGATTTAAGGGCAAACACATGGAATGTCCGATCCCTTAATTGAGAATGTGCCGGTGCCCAGCTGGTTGATGTCCTCGTGAAAATAAAGGCTGACATCACCGCCGTCCAAAAGATGCAATGGACTGGACAAGGACTAAAGCGAGAGACTCCGTCGCCGAGTACTGTCATTTACCCCGGTGGATGAATATCAAACCACAATCTGCACCAAAGCGAGTTTCTTCAGCATATCGCTAATTTGCGCCCACACCCTAACGGAAGAGAAGATGCCTTCTATGAGCGCTTGGAGCGCACCTATGAGAGGCGGAAATCCGTGAGTATGAAGAGCTTGTCAAGCTGGCCGATAGGGGTAATGCTCGAAAATTCTATGAAAAGATGCGGCGAGCTATAGAAGGTTTCAAGACCGGAGCACACTCTTGTAGTACCCCCGAAGGTGATCTAGTGACACTTTTCTAGCCTGCTAAATGACAGTGAAAGTGTAACGCTAGGAGAAGGCGAACCCGATTCCCCATTCGATGACGATGAAGCAGGCGTTCCATTGCCCAATCATGAGAAGTTCGAATAGCAATTACCATCCTGAAGAACAACAAAACAGACCGTACCGATGGATTGCCAGCCGAGCTATTCAAATACGACGGAGAAGAACTGATAAGGAGCATGCATCAGGTTCTTTGCAAAATATGGTAGGACGAAAGCATGCCCAACGATTGGAATTTAAGTGTGCTCTCCACAAAAAGGGACACCCCAGAATCTGCGCCAACTACCGTGCGATTAGCCTCCTCAACATCGCGTATAAGGTTCTATCGAACGTATTGTGTGAAAGATTAAAGCCCACCGTCAACATACTGATTGGAATATTGCTTTAGACTCTGCAAGTCAATAACTGACCAGATATTCACCATGTGCCAAGTCTTGGAAAAGACCCGTGAAAAGAGATTGGACATTCACCATCTCTTCGTCGATTTCAAAGCTGCCTTTGACAGCACGAAAAGAAGCTGTCTTTATGCCAAGATGTTTAAAATTATAAATTTATAACAAACAGTGCTGTATAAGCTGACGTTGAGCAACACCAAAAGCTCTGTCAGGATCGGGAAGGACCTCTCCGAGCCGTTTGATGCCAACCACGGGTTCAGACAAGGCGACTCTCTTTCGTGTGACTTCTTCAACCTACTTCTAAAGAAAATAATTCTAGCTGCAGAACTAAATCGAGAAACTACCATCTTCTATAACAGCTGCTGCCGTATGCTGATGTTATTAATATCATTGGCCTTGACAGTCGCACCGTCAGTTTTGCATTCTCCAGAATGGATAACCAGTTAAGAAAAAGAAGAAGTTATTGCACTTTATATGTTTTTCTTTAATGGTGATTAAATGCATTTTGTTTATCGGCGTGGCAGTGGAACAATTACGGAAGATGTGTAACAAGTTTCATAAAGATGGTTGATGTCCTCGTGAAATTATTACTAAAGTTACAGCTTGACAGACAAACAATCACCCAGCTGTAAGCTTTTCTCGTCCTTCTGATCATTTATATATATAATCCTATATCTACACATCTCGTAGGTGATACTTAAAACCATTAAGTCAATCAATCAATGCATCTGGGAACTAACATTCGTTTCCAAAATAAACGTTGAGCTTGGGACCGAATATGCTAACATTAGAGAAGCACATATCTGTTTTTTCAGAGTTTGGAGAGCAACTTCCCTTGCTTCTCTTTTCGTGGGTTCTTTAAGGCTACTACCTACACAAAATTTGGAAAAAATCGTCAGTTGAGTACACAGTCAACATTCCTAGGGCACAGTTTTAGACCAAACTGGCCTTTTAATATAGACCTTTTAATACCTGGTCCATAAGCCGCGTATGTTAGTCTTGTCTTAATCTTCTTCCTTTGTCTTTACGAATTAATAATCACTTTTTAAATCAATAGTTGGGAACTATTTTGTGCCTGATAACGAGTCCAGGGTAACTATATTTCTTTGTTACACTATTAAACTTTTCATAATAGCCTTTCTTTTTCATGAGTTTTAGAGGTGTATACAATAATGTGGACGAAGTGAAAATCATAACAAAATATTTCCCAAACAATAATAAAAATAAGCATAAACTATTAACAAGTGAACAAACAAAACAGTGTAACTCACCATAAATGCTGCGCAGCCTCATCTACAATGCAGGTAGTTATTAAAGTTACCGGTTGCAGTCGCTGATGAAGAGCTAAGATAACTTGAATTTCCGTAATCAGCTGAACCCGATTGATTTATTGAAATCGGCTTTTTATACTATAATTTTGCTTATATAGCTAAACACAATATTGTCTTATAGGTAACATATTTTTGCTTACATTACTACGGCTTAAAGATAATACAAAATATATTTCAGCGAACATTGATAAATTTAAAATGTTCGGTTATGGTTTTTATTTACTTTTTTATTTTTTCCCGATCACTGCCGTTCTTTGAATATACTATATATTATTGGAGGAATAAATTGAAACTTTTTGCGGTGTATTAACATTTTGTAAAAATAAAGAGTTATAAATAATGCCCAAGAAATATTGCTGAGAAACTGTAACTTATTGACATGATATACTTGGATGAAATGTAATCTAATTTTTTGACGTTCGTTTTTTTCAATTAAATTTTTTGAATATATATGAAGGAGGTAAGATTTGGTGCGATGTTGCCTGCCAATTTGTGTCGTTTTTGTTCCCTACGTGACGGTTTATTTAAAAAGAAATTTAAAAAAAAGGTGCCATTTAGGTTTTGTGTTTTTTAGTACTATAGTTGTGGATAAAAGGATTGCTTTCTTTATTTGATAGCGAACAATAGGTCTAGTGTCATTGAGAATCCGTCAATGGTGTGTATAGTTTTGTAGTATCAGTTCGAAATTTAGGCTATTTCCTGTTTTATTGTGACTAATGGGCCCTTATATTTGTAGATGTCCACCGTAGCTGCCGTTAAGCATGGTAACAACCTAAGATGTCAGTTTTTGAAATGAGATTTAAGTATTCGTTTATTATTTATAGTGGTTATTGTTACATTATTGTCCTTGCCTACTGTCTCTATCAAATTATTTCCCCTAATTCATATTTTTTTTTATTCTATTCCTTTTTCTATTGTGCCAGGTTAAAATTATATTTTGATTCCTAACAAGTTCGTGTTTTATATCGCTGTTGACACTGTCCTTAAAATCTTTTAGATGTTGATAGTTTACTCTTTAGTTCTTCCAAAAAAAATGTCGGCTATTTTTCTGTTTGACGCTGAATTAATCGTATTATTGTATCTATCTACAGCGATGTTAATAAATTCTTTAATTGAATTATCAGTATATACGACTTGAAAGCATTTGACTATTTCAATTACCTCTTTTCTTATGACGGGTCAAATATATCTCTATTCCCAATGGTTCTAGGTAACTTAACGTGATTGTACTGATGAAACGACCTCCTTTGTCCATTACTAAGTTTTTTGGTACAGAGATGTAATGAAGCAGTTTTATTAGTTTGTCTCGGACATATAAAACGGATTTGTATCGGTGGGATAAGATGGAATAAGTGTAGCTTGGATTTCGGGTTTGCAAGCTTGGCGATCGTATTTATTGCAGTAGCAAATTTCAGAAGTTTTTGTGTAATTTTTTTATTAGTTTGGCCATTTGAGGAAAATAATATTTTTCCAATATTTATTCCTTGTTATCTCTCCCATTCCGATGCGCTCTTTTGTGTTCTGCTTTGATAATCTGAAAATTATCTTTATTACTAGAAACATCTGTTACAATTTTTTGGGTAATTCAAATTTTAAATTTTTAGAAATATTCTTTAAAATTTCTTGTCCTAAAGCGATGTATTCAGGAATTTTTACTCCATTTACTATATTTGAGTTAAGATTATTTTTTAAATGCTTTTAATGGCTTCTTTATTCAGGTGTGTTTGCTATATAGTATCTATGATAATTTGGATGTCGTTCTTCATGACTATCTAACTGTTATAGCAAGCATCTTCTTTTCGATAGTAAAATAATTCTCTTCTGTTTTGTTAAGAGATCTTGAGATATTAGAAATTGGTTTATCTTTGCCAATTTCCCTTTTTGAAAGAACAGCTCCATGGCTAAATTGGAAACGTCTGTTGTTAAAATGAAAGCTTTTGTGTCGGAAATGTAAACATTCTGAAGACATAAGTAATTCCTTTAAATCACTAAATGATTTTAAACATTTGTCATTTAGTGAAATATTCACTTTCTTTGATTGATTTGCTTTTGTCTAAGCGTACGGACCTCTCGTTAGATTTGTGAGCGGCTTAGCAATTTTTGCGAAATCTTTAATAAATTTCCTGTAATTGGAGGCTAATCCTAGAAAGCTTTTTAGTTCTTTCAGGTTTTAAGGCGACAATATCCTTTGTATAGAAAAACATTTTTCAGGATCAGGCGCCAGATGTACCAGCTTTTTTTTGGCACTATCCACAGCTTTTTGAAGGCCTATAGTGTGTGCGTTTCGTACCGCCAATCTCGCCCGGGCATTGGAAAGGAGCATTACGATTACCTATTCTATTACCGCCAGCTGACCAATTGAACATCAGCACGTATACAATGGGAAAGGGGGCTAAGCCGAAGGTTTATTAACCCATATCGCTATTGTTACAATTATGAGGTGTATCTCTTAGCTCATTAAATGAATGCGTGTATCCATTTGGGTTGCACCTATTACTAATACTTAAGCTTCTGCGCCAAAGCTGTAAAAAACTATGGTATTGCCAAATATAAATTTTCATATAAAAAATGCGACTTTCTTTCATAAAGCGACTTTAAACTTCTTATACATTAAGTGACGAATACTTTTGTCCAAGCAGTTTTGTGTACTTTTTGGTGTTTTTTAGCATATGTACTATTATTTATTACATTTGTTTTTTTTATCAATCATGAAAACTACTGTGATCAAACTGAAAGGTGAATTTCCTCCATTGAGTCAAAGCGGTATCCTCGGAGTGGTCATGTGAATTTGCTGAATAGCCAGAAGTTACACGGAGGTAAATCAGAGAATGCGGTGGTAGCGGCACGATATTAGTAAAAAATGTGGCGATATGATCACGAATAACCAATGCAGTATGAGATGGCGCATTGTCGCACTTGTTTGTTTAAGAATTCACTTTCAGAGCCTCACAAAAGACGCGTATCTCAAATACTAAGTAATTAATATTTTGCGTGAAATTAATTTCACCTTTCAATTTGATCAAAGAAAAATATGCAATATTTTTTATTGAAATAAACTATTAAAACTAGCATTTATCTTTTTATTTTCACACTTGAACTTTAATTCATGAACAACATCTTCAGTGAGGAGAATTTTGTCCACCTGTGTATATAAAGGGTTTTTCAATAGGGACGCTGCAAAAGTAGACCGATAGGGACAACAAACGACAACATATTTCTTTCCGCTCTTTTGACATTTCTCTTCAGTAAGGTTTGCCATTTCATAGAAAGAAATACGATCCAACAACGAGTCTAAATTATCAAAATTTACTACCGAAATTCCATTTGGTGCGGTTTATGGGCCGGCGGCATACTTCTTTCGCGATGGTCAAGACCGGCACGTTACTGTGAATGGAAATGAGCTACTGCTCAATGATACCCGAATATTTCTGGTCAGGATTGGATAATATGGACTTAAACAATATGTGGTTCCAACAGGACTACGCCACAAGTCACACAGCGAATGTCACAATCGAATTATTGATAAACAAGTTTGGTGAACGTGCTATCTCAAATTAACCAGTCAATTGGTTGCCCCGGTCGTGCGATCTGACACCGTTAGACTATTTTCTGTCAGGTCAGGCCAACAAGCCAGTGGCGATTGATGAACTTCGTAGAAATATCGAACGTGAAATTGCAGCAGTATCGGCAGATTTATGCTTAAAAACCGTCGAAAATTGGGTTCAGCGTCTAGACTTCGGCAAACATGCCCGTGGTTACAGGTAATTTTTTTTCCTAGGTTGGTACAACTGTCCTTAATTATGATGCCAAAAATTAGCGCGATCTGTTAACCAGTGTGTTTACAGCAGTTGTCAGTCGACCTCAAACGTGTTTGTCGAATTTTAAAATTAAAATCAACGTATTTGTGCTAAATTTTGGCCAAACACTCAACAAATGTCATTGAGAAAGCATCGTATTCACATGAGATGGCCCCCTGTGACTTTTACATTTCTCCACACTGAAATATCCAATTCGGGGATTCGATAAAATTAATTTGGCTGATGATTGAAAAATTTTCGTTTTAAAATTGACAGTGTACAGTGTACATGCATATATATGTAGTATATGTACAATGTATACTGATCTTTAAAACGAGCTCTGTTACCTATTCTGCCGAACACAACGTCGAATTGCACGGCTTTTGTGACGCCTCTGAGAAGGAATATTGTGGCACTATCAGTATGCGCACACAAAGTGATACCGCTACCATAAGCCACTTATTAATAGAAAAAGTAGAGGTGGCTCCTTTAAAAATGATAAGTCTACCTCGACTTGAGCTCTGTGGAGCCCTACTACTCACAAAAATAGTTTCCATGCTGCAGACCCATTTAAATATTAAGAAATATAGATTGTAACTCTGGTCCGGTTCTGAAATTGTTCTAGCCTGTTTGGATGTCACAAGTACTTGACCTAGAGAGATCAGCTTCTTGGCGTCACGTTACCAGTGCTGACAATCCGGTTGGTCTAGGCACAAGTGAGTGCAAGCTTCAACACCCTGCCACCACCACCCTCTGGTGGAATGGTCCCCTATGCGAATGCAATACACTGACGCACCTAGAATTACAAAAGTTAAAGGTCGCTCTAATCACATCAGCTCAAAAGCGCTATTTCGGGCGCGATATATCACTATTAACAGAATCAAAACCCATTCACAAACAGATTTCACTCTTAGTTTTTAACTCATCCTTAGGCACGAAATGTCTGCTTCGTGCGAATGGTCGGCTTGCCAATTCAAGATTAACGTACCGCCTTCCCACCTAAACTAATGAGCGACATTGGGTGACATAACTGGATTGGTATAAATATAAGTACTGATCCTGTTAGAGGACGGGAATACTCACACTTTTTCACAGTATTAAAAACACGTCTTGTTATTGCGATTCATTACAGTTTTGTATCATAATTAGCGGTTTCTTCTTCTTAATTGGCGTAGACACCGCTTACGCGATTATAGCCGAGTTAACAACAGCGCGCCAGTCGTTTCTTCTTTTCGCTACGTGGCGCCAATTGGATATTCCAAGCGTAGCCAGGTCCTTCTCCACTTGGTCCTTCCAACGGAGTGGAGTGCGTCGAATACTTTCAGAACTGGAGTGTTTTCATCCATCCGGACAACATGACCTAGCCAGCGTAGCCGCTGTCTTTTAATTCGCTGAACTATGTCAATGTCATCGTATATCTCGTACAGCTCATCGTTCCATCGAATGCGATATTCGCCGTGGCCAACGCGCAAAGGACCATAAATCTTTCGCAGAACTTTTCTCTCAAAACTCGCAACGTCGACTCATCAGTTGTTGACATCGTCCAAGCCTCTGCACCGTATAGCAGGACGGGAATTATGAGTGACTTATAGAGTTTGGTTTTTGTTTGTCGAGAGAGGACTTTGCTTCTCAATTGCCTACTCAGTCTGAAGTAGCACCTGTTGGCAAGAGTTATTCTGCGTTGGATTTCTAGGCTGACATTGTTGGTGGTGTTTACGCTGGTTCCAAGATAGACGAAATTATCTACAACTTCAAAGTTATGACTGTCAACAGTGACGTGAGTGCCAAGTCGCGAGTGCGACGACTGTTTGTTTGATGACAGGAGATATTTCGTCTTGCCCTCGTTCACTTCCAGACCCATTTCTTTTGCTTCCTTGTCCAGTCTGGAGAAAGCAGAACTAACGGCGCGGGTGTTGAGGCCGATGATATCAATATCATCGGCATACGTCAGCAGCTGTACACTCTTATAAAAGATGGTACCTTCTCTATTTAGTTCTGCAGCTCGAACTATTTTCTCCAGAAGGAGGTTGAAGAAATCGCACGATAGGGAATCACCTTGTCTGAAACCTCGTTTGGTATCGAACGGCTCGGAGAGGTCCTTCCCGATTCTGACGGAGCTTTTCGTGTTACTCAACGTCAGTTTACACAGCCGTATTAGTTTTGCGGGGATACCAAATTCAGACATCGCGGCATAAAGGCAGCTCCTTTTCGTGCTGTCGAAAGCAGCTTTGAAATCGACGAAGAGGTGGTGTGTGTCGATTCTTCTTTCACGGGTCTTTGGCGGTTTAGTTTTGACAATTTATAAGTATTCGATTATTCGATTGTTGCCGTGGCAATGGTCCAAATAAGCTTATCCACCAACTCTTGCTTTTTGGTCAAGGAAATAAGTTAAATAAAGATATTTCAACTTTCACTCAAGTTACACAGAGCCAAAGAAGTGCACAGTCACACGAACAGATGGTCACTGGGATATCAATTCGTCTTGTCATCCTGATCATTTTTATATACTTAATCTCATATCTATCTCGATTAGTTTTAGATGATACAAATAACCGTTAATTGAACAAAACAATTATACAAGATGCTTTCCACAGTAAACAGGACTTAAAAAAAATAGAACAAATGGTTTTTTTCGGCAAACTCAATTTATTTTATTCAAAATAGTCTCCTTCTGCTGCAATACAGCTTTTTGCACGGTCCAAAAGCACGTCGAACGAGTGTTTTAGCTCGTTGGCCGGTATGGCCGCCAGTTTGCCAGTGCAAGCCCTTTGAATGACTTCTACGTCCGCATAACTCTTTCCTTTCAAGAACAAATGCATTTTTCCGAAAAGGAAGAAGTCGCACGGTGCAATATCAGGTTAATACTGGGAGTGGTTAATGGTTAAAATGTGATTTTTGGTCAAATAATCGGTCGCAAGCGTCGATCGAATGTTATATTCTGAGCAATTTTTGGTCGTCAGTCAATTTGTGCGGAACAAACCGTGCACACACCTTTCGTAAGCCCAAATGTTTGGTGAAAATGCGATAAATCGATGTTTTGGAGATGTTCAATTCCATTTCCATGAATTTCAAACATTATATCGGCTGATTTTTGATAAATTCACGCACAGTTTCGATGGAATTTCCGCTGATCACGGATTTTTATTCGCCCACATGTTGATCGTCATTTATGTCCTCATGACCACTTTGAAAACGTTGAAGCCACTCGTGCACTCTGCTACGGGATAGACAATCATCGCTATAAACTTGTTTCATCAATTGAAACGTTTCGGTAAAAGTTTTACCAATTTTACATACACTTAAAACGCACTAACTTCACTTCTAATTCATGAAAAGTCATGAAATGAATCTTTATTACTGGACAATCGATAAAGATAGCAGATTCTAACGTACCAGTCGACAAATAGATGGCGCCACCAAGGGACGCTAGATTCAAAAAGTTTACTTTGGAACGTAGCTTGTACTTTGGAGCAACATGTTGCAAGAGTATTGTAAAAATTTAACACTTGCACTAACCGAAATAATTAAATAAAACACCTGTAGTTTGGGTTTTTGCGGAATTAGAATTCGCTTGTTTATTCCTCTACAAAATGTTGAAACGATTGATTTAAATATAAGCATTCGGCTCGTCAGTCTCGCCATTCTGGCCTACTCCTCATTCATCCTTTTGATTTCTCTGCGTTGCCACTCTTTCCTTCTTAACTCTTTCAGAACTATAGCGCACCACTCTCTCGCACTATCCACACTTGTTTCGATTCAGTCATGAATCGCACTATGTTATCCGGTGTCAGTCATTCCGTTGTCAATTGCCGTAGTTCAGCTTTCTCCTTTTCATACCGTCGGCAGAAAAAGAATATGTGCAGAGCGTTTTCTTCGCTGCTGTCGCAGAAGGAACAATTCGTCCAGTCGCCATGTCCATACTTATGGAGATACTCCCTAAAACACCCGGGCCCTGTCAGAAACTGCGTCAGGTAGAAATCTTTTCCTCCATATTTCCTATCTAACCATGTAGTCTATGGGTCTATTTCCCCGTCGTAGATGCATCTCATCGTTTTTTCCGCTCATTGAGGCTTATTTGCCTCTCATCCTTACGTTCTTCAGTCGTTAGTCGCCTGCCCAATCTTGTAGACCTGTTGTACACTCTTTGGAGTTCCATGGCAATTATATCTGGTGGCATAATGCCTGCTAAAATCCCAACCGCTGCGTGGGATGCCATACGACATGCACATGTGACTCTAATGGCACTGAGCCGCATTGCAGACTTCGCTTTCCTAGCAAACATCTTTTGCTGTAGTGTTGGACCCCATATGGGCGCTGCGTACATTAGAATTGATTGGCTCACCTTGGCCAATAGTGTATGCCTATTTTGGCTTGGTACACCAATGTTGACCATTATTCTTGCAAGGGCGGCCCATCACATGTCCTTTCGATGTGCCCCTTGTAGCTGAGTCTATTGTCTATCACTACTCCTAAATACGTCAGCGATTTATGTGTCATGATAGTATGACCGTCGATATTTAGTTTGATGTCTTCGGGTTTTTTTTCCACTTGTGATCAGCACAGCTTCTGTTTTTTGTCCAGCGATTTGGAGGTTTGCTGCCGTGAGCCAGTCTTTGATCGTCGTCGCTGCGTGATGCAGAGGTTTTTAAGTAGGCCAGGTTCTTTTGCCACTACGGTTATGACAATATCAACCGCGTACCCGATAATCTGCACCTGCTTCGGGAGTGGGCGACGCAGTACCCCATCATACAAAACGTTCCACAAAATTTGGAGCTACTGCGGAGTATTCCTTCGTACCATACAGCCATCTTGACAATCTATTGCCTTGTTAGCTATGCCAGTAAGCTTCTTGATCGCATCGGTGGTTGATCTCTGCTTGCGGAATCCATACTGGTTGTCGGACAGACCTTGTATCTTGCCCATCGTATCCAGCATACAGAGTGGTCGATATGAGCAGGGATCTCCGGCTGATTTATTTCGTTTCTGCAACAAGACCAGTCTCTGCTTTTCCCAGGTTTTTAGGAATACACCTTTTTGTAAACACCGCGTAAACAATTCTATGAATGTTCTCGCATTGCGCATTGTGGCAATCTTTAAGGCCTTATTTGGAATACCAATCACGCCTGGTGCTTTGGCATTGCCAAATCTCTCTGCTGTTTCTACAACCTCCACATCCATGACTATTGTGTTTTCTGTTTCAGCAGGTTCTTGCATGCTACCCGTTCGGTTCTTTCCACAACGGTTTTCAATAGTACTGGGCACGTTGGTGCTTCTCCTTTGCTACCTCTTATTTTTGTCATTACCAGATTCTAAGCACCACCCCATGGGTTTTCAACGATTTTTCCGCAGAGTTCTTTAAAGCAGGAATATTTACTTTTTTAGTTGCTTTTTTAAGATCGCTTCGTTTTCTTTTAAAGCATGCGCGTAATTGCGTTTGCTCTGTGAGTCCCCGACTCCTTTGGCAACTTCTTATCGCTTTATGGCACTCCTTTCGTAATGTGTCGATCTCCTCACTCCACCAGTAAACAGGCTTTCTATGGGTGCCATTTTTCTTCCTACTCATAGAAGCGTCGCATGCTTTACTAACGTGCCTCACTAAAATCTCCACCTGTCGGTCTACATCTTCCGGACATGTTAGATTATCATCTAACGAGAGCTTGAATAGTTCGACATTAAGGGTTTATATATTCCATCCTTTCCTTTGTCCCGTCTAAGTAGGCATACTCCTTCGATTGTTCACTGAGTCTTGGATTTCAAACATAATTGCACAATAGTCACTGTGTGTATGTCCGGTCGTTCTTCTCGAAGGTGTTCTGATTGCAGGTGTTCAGTAACACCATGTCTAGCGACGAGAATGCCTTTAGTAGGGCATCTCCACGCCTATTTGTACATATGCTACCCCACTCCATAGCCAAATCATTAAAATCGCCTGCGACCACGTTCCTTGTAGTTGATAAAACTTCTGTGACCAATTCGTCAAGAGTTTTATTAAAGTCACTATGCGATATGCATGATGGTTGTAGCAACTGTAAAAGTTTATCCCAGAGATTTTCGCTCGAAACATTTTCCCTCCACATGCCCATATGCCAGATTTTTTTGTGTTGTCAGAGATCCATGTTGCGCCGCTTATATTTTTATACTGTTCACTGAGCATAGCTGCATCGACATTTTCCTCATAAGCCGTCTGCTTAAGAAGTTCTTGTGCAGCCTCGCAGTGATTGAGATTGAGTTGTATGACACTCATATTTTTTGCTGCTTCTACATGATTGTTGGTAGAGCGGGCACTTTTTACTACCAATTTCGTGGTCGGTGTTTTCCCTGCCTTTTTTCTTGCATGCACTACACGACGGATTCTTATTGCACGACTTCGCAAAGTGTGCAGTTTCTCCACACTTGGCACAGTACTGGCAGCTATCATCTAGATCAGTGTTTCCCAAAGTGGGCGATAACGCCCCCTTGTGGACGCTGCAGGTATCAAGGGGGGCGGTAAGAGACCCAGAAAGAAAATGGGGGCGTTGTGTAGAGGCCTGGGGGGTTATTTGTAATTTTATTTAGCTAGGAGGCCCCTTAGACAACGACTACATGAGCTCTCGACTCTCAACAACAACTTGTGAACATTAACTAATATTAATTAAAAGATTGCTCAAATTTATTCTATATTTCTCTCCGCAAAGTTCATATATCTGTCCTATTTTATTGAATATAGAAAAAATGAAAATCATGTCAATCGGTCGCTCCGTTTCATAACGGGGCATCTCGACAGGATAGAATTTATAGAATACTAACTGTCAAACGTATTGCTATTGCCATTGCCAAATCTGTATGTGGGCATTTGCTATCATAATATAATCATTTGCGCAAAGGTGTAGGGTAGGTAGGTTCGAGCTGATGTAGCGAATGCTTTGAGCTCTTGAATAATTTATTTTAACACTTGCGAAATGACGTCGGGTAGGTAGCTGATGTAACGCACGTTTTGAGCTTGAACTCCTTAAATCTTTTATGTGGAAAATAAAAAAAGGATCTTTATCCTTTCTTACAAATGTATTTCTGGGGAAAATAAAAAAAAGATAAAGATCCTTTCTTTTTCAAATGTATTTCTGGGAAAAATAAGATAATACGAAAAGGGGAAAGATCCTTCTTTTACAAATGTATTTCTAGGAAAAATAAGAATTCATATTTTTGGACTACTATATAATAATTGTGCTTAAGCATTCCTATATAAACAATGTAATATTTATTTTATATTCATTTGTGGGTTTGCGTGCAATAGATGAGCATTACTTACGCCTCCTTTACACTACTCGCGAAGTTAAACGTATTTCTCAAAGCAAAACAATGTCGGAAGTAAAAAAGAAGAGACGGCAATACTGTGCGGAATACATTAAATTCGGATTCATTGAAAATCTCACAAACCCATCCTCGCCTTTGTGTCTTCTATGTCTTAAAACATTTTCGAATGAAGCAATGAAGACTTCAAGACTGCAAGATCATTTGAATAAAATGCATCCAGATAAGAGAGACAAGAATGTAGCATATTTTCAAGACCTAGAGAAGAAGCATAATACTCAGCCAAGTGTAGCAAAACTATTTTTGGCGGCTGCTAAACAAGATGACGACGGACTTCGAGCTTCGTACAGTATCTTTTTGTTAATTGCTCAAAAAGGCAAACCACATAACATCGGAAAAGAGTTAATATTGCCAGCAATAAATGAAGTAATAACTACCGTGCTTCATAAACCGGCCACATATATTATCCGAAAAATTCCTTTGAGTAATATGTAGTCTGTGCATAGACGAATTGATGAAATGGCTGAAAACATTGAAGAATCATTGTACGATCACCTGAGGTCAAGTCAATTTTCAATTCAGCTGCATGAGTCCACTTTACCAACTAATGAAGCATTGTTGTTGTCTTACGCGAGCTTTATTAAAGATGAGAAAATATGTAAATAACTATTATTTGATAGAAATTTAGAGATCGATACAAAAGGCGAAACCATATTTAATATGCATATTGGAAAAGTTTTGCGATGAGAAAGAAATTCCTTTGAAAAATATTATTTCAGTTGCTACGGATGGCGCTCCGGCTATGACAGGGTGCCATAAAGGCTTCATAGCGTACTTAAGAAATAAAATTCCAGATGTCTTTGGTGTACATTGCGTTATTCATAGACAACATTAAGTTGCTAGAAACTTAAGTGAAAAACTATTTCAATCACTGCAATATGTCATCAAAGCAGTCAATAAAATCCGCAACAGCTCTTTGAATGATAGATTATTTCATCAGCTTTGTATTACTAATGACGAGGATTTCAATCGATTGTTGTTTCATACTGAAGTTCGTTGGCTATCAAGAGGCAATTGTCTGACTCGATTCTACAACCTGTTTGACTCTGTTATAGAGTGCTTGGAAGCTGAAGATACAGAATTTCAAGACAAGCTCATAACATCAAAGAATGATATAGCTTACATGACAGACCTGTATAAATTGTTCAACGACATGAATCTCCAACTGCAAGCCGATAAACTAAATTTAATTAAAACAAAAAGCGTCGAGTCTGGGCAGACGTGAGTTTCACAATTTTCCGAATTTATCAGTATCATTCAGTAGCGACGAATTGTTTGCCTACTGCCAACATTTGGAAAACCTCCACATTGACTTCACCGAACGACATCAGGACATTTTGAATTTGGAAATACCAGAGTGGGTGTTGGATCCGTTTTCAAATGTCAACACAGCAATGTCACCTCAGCTGGAAAAAGAACTTATAGAATTGACAACAAACGAGGAAATAAAAATCAAGTTCAAAAATGGTTACCAAGAATTTTGGCTACAAAAACCGATCTCGCAATTGTACCCTGGATTGTGGTCAATCGTTCAACGATTCTTGATAACATTCCCATCGTCATACTTGTGTGAACGTGGATTTAGTGCTGTGACAACACTGCTTACTAAAAATTGAAATCGTTTGCTTTTTACCGACCGTTGCGACTTGCGACTGTTCTTGAGTAAATTGGAAACTGATATTAACAAACTTATTAAACAGCATCAGATTCATCCTTCACATTAGTTTTTATATATGGATCGATTATTTTAGTTTTAGTTTTAATAAAATATTCTCTGTTTTAATACTATAAAGTTGTGTTTCAATAATCATTCTTATTGGCAGGTGGAGCCGTAAGAGTTAACTTGAGACCTAAGCGCAGTTGTATGTTACCTACTGCGCTTAGGTTTCAAGTTGCTGGTTATAGTAAAAGTTTAGTTAAGAATTCTCCGTTAATACATGTATATAGGTTAATTTGAAGTTATAGTGGTTTTTAAATAGATGAAAAATTGGGGGCCCTAAAAAATATTTATTCTCAAAGTGGGCGGTAGGCAAAATAAGTTTGGGAACCACTGATCTAGATTGTTACAAGTTTTGGCCAGATGACCGTACTCAAGACACCTGAAACAGAGAGATTGAGATTTTGCTTCACCCTTATTCTGTACCAATTTTGATTTTTTGTGCATCTTCAAGTATTCTTGCCTCCAACGCGGGTAGGCTTACCACTGCAGTTTAGGTTCCTAAGTACGCTGATCTGATGCTCTTGATCGAATTTTCGTCAAAGCTACTCAACCCATTTATTTGTCATCGTATAGCCTCGGCAATGTCCTCTTTATTTGGGATTTCGTCAAGGTCACGTATCTCTAGCATGACCTCGCGAGTTAAAGCTTTTATCTGCGACTTTTCCCCCAGTGCTTTGCTTATTTCGGTTTTGAAGATGCCTGTGTTTTTGTTACATTTTCCCCTAGTTTCTGCAGGGTATCATTTTTCCTAACAGTCTTAAGGATGTCGATATATGACATGTCACTTGTTTTTTCAATGACTATTGCATCAGGTCGATATGGCGGCTTATATATATGTGCCTTCTTTTGTTGCTTACGTTTGACTGCGATCAAACCATCTTGTTTTCCCATTTCTTTATCATTGTCTTTGATGGAGTTATCACTCTTTGCTCCTTTTTTGAGGGGAACTTCAGGTTCGCTCGGCCATTCCCTATGGGTGGTTTTATTCTTCTTCGGCGGTGTTCTTCGCTTTGATTCAACTTCGTCGTGAGGTCTCTTTGGTGTATTCTATCTGGTTGTTGGCATGACGAGAAAACTTCAGCGTGCTTCCTTATTTGCAATGTGCTCTTCTTGAGCTATCACACCGTGAAGATCTCTCATGGTGTTCTTGAAAGACCGCTGGTGTGGGCGCATTGTTTCAATTTTCTTCTTGATCGCATTCCCTGGTTCAACCATACAGTCTCCACGAGGTTGTATCGCCTTTGCCAAGGGAGTGGTGTCGCCCAACGCTGGTGGTGATGACCTCGCGCTCAAAGGTTTTTCAACACCAAGGTTTTTTGTTGGGGACCTACTCAGTTTTGGTGCCCTCTTAAAGGGGTCTGTATCGATCGTATTTTGGGAAGAGTTTTGCACGTTATTATTGTTTTCGCTCAAGCTTCCAGCGCTACTGCTTCCTATTATTCCAGAGATGTTGCTGCTGTTGTCATTGTTTTATTTGATTCTCATATTAAGCTCCATATGTTTATTTTACCTGCGCATCGTGTACAGGAACGGGGACACTGCCCCTACCCCAGTTCCCTGAGGCCTGTCCTTCGCTTTACCAGTCCCGCAAAACACGGACGGACCGGCGCTCGCCCGTGGCAACGCAGGCTACTAATCCTACGTCCAATGCACACTTCTTGACCATAGCTCGAAGGGACTTGTTACAGGCAAACAGCGTGGTTAACACCTCGGCAGAGCAAGCTCACATCACCCTTTTCACACTAATAACAGAGAAGTCGTTGTTAAGGTTTCAAGGGACTCCCAGTGCGCCACGTTGTGAATCGGTCAACTTTAGTTCTTTTAACAGCCGCACCTAACCTGGTGAACAGACGCTGACCAGGGAGCCGCCCACTATGGTTCCGTCGCACCTGGATTTTTTTTATTACTCATCACGCCTATGCGTGTTGAGGGGGTCACATATTTCTAAGAGGCGGTGTTGGTCCGCCACAGTTAAAGGAGCTTTAACGGATCTGCTAGCATTTATACCGCATCCTCCACTCCTGTCGCTCATCGTCGAGGATTGCTTATTCGTTTAAACTTATCTCGCAACTATCCTGCTACCACCGGCCGTCCGGCTATCCGCGACAGTGCGTCTGGGATAGCAGCGTATGATATGGCCGCTCACACTGCTGGCACATGGTGTCAGATACGCACGCCTGTGTAACATGCGTTTGAGTTAGACAATTTAAGTGCCCATGTGCTTGAGGCACCTGCTGACGTTGGTTAGAAGTCATTCCCTTAAAAATAATGTAGTGCTGCAAGCGGTGTGGACGGCAACAAAGTGGGAATCGGGTTCGGGGCAGCTGCGGAGCCGCAGTCGGTCTTTGTCGGATTGCATTTCGTGCAACGGTTGGTGCAGTTTTTGTTTCGGGGCGCTGTTATGGGGACAGCTCCAGTGCACTGCACAGTGACAGTTGGCATTGGTGCAACTGGCATATCAGTATCCGCATTACCCTGCGTGAAAGAAAAGTAAGTGATTCTAGATTTATATCATTCTGAGTTTGTTCCACAATATGCGGCACAAATGGGTCGTCATTTAGTTTTTAAGTAATTTAGTTAAAGTTTAACTACTTTTTATTTCGGCGGTTGTTTTAACGAGTTTTGACAACGTTTCGTTATTCGTTATTATAAAAAACATAGTTTTACGAGCGGTCTAGTTAGCGTTCCAGTTTGCATACGAAGATCGACTACTCGGATATTACCCTTGGTAGGAGATACAATCATCGTAATTAGGACACAATTTCAAAGCTTAGGCGCATTTTCTGATGTTTTACATCGATACCTCTTGTGAAGGTCCTTTAAATAGTCTTCTTTCCATCGGCGACTGAAATTATGATGGAGAATTTTAAATCTCTCCCATCGATTTAATAAGAACAGCGACTCCACGCATGGCTCAGGTGTGGCCAGAATGGGTGCTCCGTTGAGAAAGAGCCCTGGGGTTAGGGCTGTAAGATCTGAGGGATCTTGCGTGACTGTTGTTAGCGGCCGTGAACTTTTTACAGCGGATTCCCAGAAACCACCATATGAGGAGCGGTTGAGTGGAGATATTTTGCCAATTAATGCCTTGGGATAATACTTTTGTACAATCTCAGGGGAAACTTGTTTAATGAAATCCACAAACTGTTTTTCTGCGGCTCTTTGAGCCCCGATAATAGTTTTTCTATTGCCGCTCATAAGTTTTGACGGAAAACCGCGTCATCCGTCGAAGTGTACAAATGCCGCGAGGAAAGAATCTTTTATTAAATTACTACATAGCTCGAGGTGCACTTCTTTTATTGTAAAACAGACAAATACAGCCACGTAACCCTTCATTAGTGTGGGAGGCCTTAGCATGGACGCCTTTATTTGAAAAGGCACAGAAAAATCGACACTTGTAGAAGTGAAAGGCAGAGCAAAGTTGCAGCGTTCCGGTGGAAGAACTGTCATAGTCTGCGTCCGTATTTTCTGTTTATGCATAGTGCAGTTCTTGCACATGAAAATGCACTTTTTTATTTGAGGCTTATGTCAGGGAATATAGAACCTTTGGGGGGTATATGTTACATTAAGCGATGTTCAGCGTGTAGCATTAGTATGTATGTGTATATAACAGATAAGTAATGTGGCAAGTCGTGATTGTTCTGGCAGAATTATGAGATGGCGTTCGTTATATGTCAGGCTTGAGTTGGCAAGCCGACCATTAGCACGAAGCAGACCTTTTGTATCCAGAAATCGATTTAGTACTTAGAGTGAGCTCCTTTTATTAATTCGATTCTCTTAATAGTGACATTTCTCTTCTGAAATTGCGCGATTGAATGTTAGTGATGAGAGCGACTTTTTCCTTTTGTAGGTCTAGGTGCAACAATGTGTCGCCTTGGGAGTATAGTGAGGGTTTTTTTCTTCATTTACTCTTGGGACGCTATGTGAACTTGAGCATGAAAGCGATTAAGCTGTGCAATTATATTGCACATAGGCGATTGTGTCAAAGAATCGGGAGATTCTGTTAACCATCGGGCACCATTCCACCAAAGAATGGTGGTGGAAAGATGTAGGGTTTGCACGCTCATGTACCTGGATTGGCAGGATTGTCAGCACTGGCTACGTGTCGCCAAGTGGCTGATCCCACTAAGTCTAGGGTTTGAGACGTTCGATTGGAAGAATACATCTTCCAAGAATGTAGTGGTTTTTCTAACAAGGCTAATACAATTTCGGAACCGGTCTTAAAATTTGTCTTTTCTGTATGGCGGATAATGCGGATATTGACTCAGTCGTGTATGAAAACTGGTCCGATATCGCATTCCATTTGACGCCCAGTTTTTATTGTACTTTCTTTTCAAATATATGGAAATTAGTGTACCACAAATTTTCGTTTGGTATGTTTTTTGATATATTTGGGTGATTTGTCGTAATCTGTTTTAATGAAAACCCTGCGAATTTGAGGGATTGTATTACCTGTAATAATGATTTATATACTTGTGGAAGACTGTGACTCCTAGACAGAATATCGTCTACATACGTTTGTGTTTTTAACACCAGGGTTGCCAGAGAAAATTCTGACTTGGTGTTTTCAGCCAATTCATGGGGTGTTCGAATGGCTAAGTATGGGGCACGGTTAACGCCAAAGGTCGCTGTTTTTAGGTATTAGTCGCGGATTTTGGGAATATAATTCGCTGAAAATCTTGATCGTATTTATGAACGACATTTTGTCCATAAATTTTTTCGACGACTCCATTGAATACATATTTGAATATATGGCAATTTAAAATAAGCAGCATTAAATCTCTTTGGAGCGTTGGGGAATTCCCCGAGCTAGTAGATCTTGAAGCATTGAAGACAACTCTTACTTTAGTTGTTTTTTTTTATCTGACCTTACTACTGCATGATGCGGCAAGTAAAATGAGTAGTATTTGCCGCTGATGATTTTTTCGCATGGGCTAACTTTCTCCATGTAATCTAAATGTTCTCGCTTCTATCTCCCAAAATTTTCTCAATTGTCTCAAATTGAGGTACTCGTTTGAGATTTCCTCAACTTGTCATTGCTGCAACTTGTTCTGTACCTAGGCCACTTAGGATCCAGACGAAAATAGTCTTTTGTGCCAGAAATTGGAAAAATTATTTATGTGAAGCATCGAAAGGTGTCGTTTGTGATAATAAACGCAATTAAATTTACTTTCACAATCTTTAAGCATGTGATAAGCACTTTGTGCATTATCTCGCTTTTTTGTTCAATAAATTCAGACATAGCAAAATCTAAGAATTCGCTTTTAGAGCCTCACAAAACGACGCGTATCTCAAATACTAAGGAATATTTTGCGTGAAATTTAGCATAGATGTCACTAACAGTACTGCCAACTTACAGACAAAAAATTTATCGATTCGAAAAACAAGCGAAGTATAAATTAAAAATTTACCTTTCCATTTAATCATAGTAGTATGTCATCAAATGGAGTCGGAAATTTAACTTTTATAGAAGAAGCAATGAACAAAAATGTGTATTTAAAAGTTCTGCAAAAAAATTTGGTTTTAGAGAGTGTTCAAAGTATTTCAAGAGTATTTCGCTCCGTGAATTCTGTCTTTACAAAAAAAAAACACTCAAGCAAAAAGTAAAAACAAAAACAATTTATTAAATTGTAAACAAACAAAGCATATAAAGAACAGTGTACACAAATTAATAATAATAAACAAATAGTGCACAAGTCAAAAAGCAAAAACAAAAAAATCAAACAAATAATGAGTGCTTCGCAGCCTCACCAGCAAGCGCGCAGGCAACGAAGAAAAACATTACGCAAGGTGAGAATACACCAATGAAAAAAGGCCGGATGGTACAAACTGGCATTGACCGCTACGCTAATATCGGGTGATTTTTTAAGAGCTTGATAACTTTTTTTAAAAAAAACGCATAAAATTTGCAAAATCTCATCGGTTCTTTATTTGAAACGTTAGATTGGTTCATGACATTTACTTTTTGAAGATAATTTCATTTAAATGTTGACCGCGGCTGCGTCTTAGGTGGTCCATTCGGAAAGTCCAATTTTGGGCAACTTTTTCGAGCATTTCGGCCGGAATAGCCCGAATTTCTTCGGAAATGTTGTCTTCCAAAGCTGGAATAGTTGCTGGCTTATTTCTGTAGACTTTAGACTTGACGTAGCCCCACAAAAAATAGTCTAAAGGCGTTAAATCGCATGATCTTGGTGGCCAACTGCCCATGCATCCCGAAAAATGCACTGTTTGGTGTGGTTTGTACGCTGGTGGAATCATTGGACCGTATTTTTTCAAAGATGCTGTTGGACGCAACGTTACGGTGAATGGCGATCGCTATCGTTCGATGCTAACAAACTTTTTGTTGCCAAAAATGGAAGAACTGAACTTGGTTGACATGTGGTTTCAACAAGATGGCGCTACATGCCACACAGCTCGCGATTCTATGGCCATTTTGAGGGAAAACTTCGGAGAACAATTCATCTCAAGAAATGGACCCGTAAGTTGGCCACCAAGATCATGCGATTTAACGCCTTTAGACTATTTTTGTGGGGCTACGTCAAGTCTAAAGTCTACAGAAATAAGCCAGCAACTATTCCAGCTTTGGAAGACAACATTTCCGAAGAAATTCGGGCTATTCCGGCCGAAATGCTCGAAAAAGTTGCCCAAAATTGGACTTTCCGAATGGACCACTAAGACGCAGCCGCGGTCAACATTTAAATGAAATTATCTTCAAAAAGTAAATGTCATGAACCAATCTAACGTTTCAAATAAAGAACCGATGAGATTTTGCAAATTTTATGCGTTTTTTTTTTAAAAAAAAGTTATCAAGCTCTTAAAAAATCACCCGATATAAAAAGGAAATTAGCGATCAATCCGAAACAAATTTGAAGGCGGCACACAAAATAAGAATAAACCAGAGGTTTCAAATGGCAACAGATTTGCCTTACTAAGGAATTTTTCAGACGACGATGCGAGGGGTACACCACAGTCGTTAATGCCAAACCACCTACAATATATTTTGCGCGACCGTAGCTGTAATGCTCTTGTTGCCAAATCAAGTGAAATTGTAGGTACTAATAATTTTCATATACTTAGTGCCTTTGAAAAAAGGCAACATAGATGAAACAAAAACTCAGTACAACATTGAAATTGTTTTATGGAAGTTGTTAAATTTTTGTCTAATAAAAACAGGAACTATAATTCTTCTGAACTGAAGAGTTCTAAGGGCCTAGTTGTTATAATTAAGCCGTACACACAAACTACCACAGCCAATGTTTAAAATTGAATTGTTGGCGAACTCTAATCAACTTTAAAAAAATTAAACACTTCCTATATACTTATATTCTGAAATATTTGCTGCATCGTAGAGTAACTGTTGAAGTACGGTCCTGTACAATGTACTAACTGCCAAGAAGATGGCCTTACCAAATCATATTGCACTCCACGCAGTGTTTGTGTGGTATGTGGTGATTTACATCGCACTTCTAAATTCACCGTTAAGAAAGACGATTTAAATAAGAAGTGTAGAAATTGTGGAGGAAATCACACTGCTAACTACAGGGGTTGCCCCGTTTATGAAGAGTTGAAATCCAAGTTGTCACAGGGCATTCAAGCACGTCGTAAGCAAATGTTACAAACAGATAAAAGTTCAAGTCCTATTACTTTTAAGAATTATACTATGCAAGGAAGCTATGCAAATGTAGTGAAAGTCAACAATGTACAAATGCAATTGCCGCAAAATCCTCCAAATGGAGGTACTGAAACTACACAGAGCGAAAAAAACCCATAAAATTGATAAGATTATCTTCATGAATTTCAATTCATATACATAGTTCTAGTTTCAATTCAACAAGCAGCGAGTGTGGGTGAAAGTGAAAGTTATTTGTATTTATTATTTGATCGTTTTTTAGTGGTTTTAAACAATAACTATGGACCAGACAAATATGGATACGGTTCTTCCACAAACATTATCTTTATTTAAAAAGTGGGAATTATGTGACAATGTGTGCACGCTGCTAAAAATGCATGGAATCACCACATTCCAAATATTAAAGAAATGGGAATTGAAGATGTGTTTAAGCTCTTCAATAGATTTGGCAGGGCTCAGATAATGGTGAAATATTATGGTAAGTTAATACTCATATTAGAAATATATTATTTTGATATAAGTAACATAAACTATTATGTGTTAGGCGTTGCATTATTTTTACGTAATGGCAGGATAAGCCATTGCTCGCTGACTGAGAGACGTTGTCGAATAACAGTCAGGTTATACATTGGCTGGAGAAAATTTCATCAAATTTGAGTGTTTCCAGAGAATCTACACCCTCTGCTCAGTTGCTACCTGTCGCTTCAATACACAAAAATAGACTTATTGGCCTATTAAAAAGCACATTGAAATATGGTGTTAATGTACAGCGAAAAATATGGATATTTGGATCCAAAAAACTAAAGTTCACTAACCCATTGTATTGTGGGCAGTTATGCTGCTAATGCTGTGAAAATGACATACTCCGAAATGCAGAAATGGGCTAATGCTATCAGCGAATGTTTCCTGAAAGAAAAAGCGGTAAATATGATACATTTATAATGCTTTTGAAATTATAGACATCCACATAGATCACAAATAACCAATGCAGTATGAGATGGTGCATTATCTCATTTCTTTGTTCAATTAATTCAGACATAGTAAAAATCAAAGAGTTCACTTTTAGAGCCTCATAAAACGACGCGTATCTCAAATACTAATAAATACTTTGACGTGAAATTAAGCACAACTGACACTAGCAGTACTATAAACTAAATGAAAAAAATTTTACCGATTCGAAAAACAAGCGAAGGTATATGTATACTGTATGTATTGAAAAGTATGTAAATAAAGACTGGAAACCCCATTAAACACTTGCTTTTTAAGAACAGTCATTTTGACTGGTTTGGTATAAATTATAAGTAGAAGGAAATATTAAAATACACATGTTCTTATGGACACAGTTATGTAGTTGTGCTGCAGTCTCAATAACTGTATCCATAAGTAGTCCCGAAAGTGCTCAGTGACCACCAGAAGTTGCGGCTAGTGAAAGTTTGCCAAGAAAATGTAAACATGTGTGAAAGTGACCCCCCATTTTTGAATAACGTAATCACAGGTGACAAGCCTTTTGAGACTACAGAAGGCAAGCAGTGCGCACCTCGGCTGTCAAGGCTATTCCGGAGAATGCCTTTCGTGACGCCTTCAATGCTTGGAAATCGCGCTGGCAGCGCTGCATCGGCGCAGAAGGAAAGTTTTTAAAGAATTGTAACGAATGGTTCAATACATTTTTTTTAAATTGGACAAACCCTGAATACAAAGCGCGTTTCACTCATAATATTGTATCTTTGTGCCTAAAATAGATAAAATAAGGCGAAAACTTGACTTAGCCCCATACAATATCAAGATTTTTGAAAATCCGGTTAATTTTCTCCAAATGATTCGTGATTGTATGTAAGTGCCTTAACCCATGTAACATTGTTTTAGTATGTGGCATAATAATAGTTAATATATAAAATCGGGTCGATACAACCCCAACTCCCATATACTATATATAAGCATTTTTGTTTTTCTAACAAATCTTATGCCAGTCATTATGTTATTATATATATAGTATAAGTATGTACTGGATTCCGATTCTCACGTTGGCGTTTTACACCATAAGTTACTTCTCTATCATTGATTCCAGCAAGTTGCAAGAGTATAAAATGTTCAGTTAAACCCGAACTTAACTCTTCCTTTTTATTTGTTATATAAATATGTCACCGCACAATAGTTATTGGATTTTGGTTTTTTATTTTATTTTGTGGTTTAAAATTCCATAATGCCTGTCACTAGGCTCGAAGAACCAATGTTTATTTCTTTCACCTTAAAATTCGCCACTTACTTCATACTGAACCTTCATATTAAAACGCGAAAACGATATTTGAATTTTCCTATTCAGACTTAATTTTTTCCAACGTAAATTGGACAAGGTTTCAAATTTCAAACTTGAATAACTATCCGAATGACAACGAAACACGAGACAGTGCTGCGACGAATGCTGTGTGGTGGGTTTGAGATTCACGCAAAAAAGAATAGTAGTAAGTAAATATTAAGTTATAGCCACGCCTACAGAACGCCATAATTTGAAAACCGATAAAGCTCAACAATAAGATACAAAATTTCGTACACCCTTAGGAGTTTAATATAACGGGTTTTTCAATAAGAGCGCTGCAAAAGCGGTTTGAGATATCATATCATTCGATGCCATTATGTCACAAATTTGATTTCTTTTGCATGGAAACCACGGGCAGGCTTGCAAAATTTCAGACGCTGAACCCAATTTTTGGCGGTTTTCAAGCATAAATCGGCTGACGCTGCTAAAATTTCAAGTTCGATACCTGTACAAAGGTTACCAATCGTCGCTGGCTTGTTGGCATAAAAGATAGACTTAACGTTGCCCCACAGAAAATAGTCTAACGGCGTCAAACCGCCCGACTGAGACAGTCAATTGACTGGGCCATTTTGAGAGGTAACACGTTCAGCAAACTTGGTTTTAAATAAATAGATTGTGACATTTGCTATGTTGCTTGCGGCGCCGTCCAAGTCCATATCATCCAATTCGGGACAAAACTATTTGGTGAACATTGGGTGGTAGCGATTGCCATTCGCACTAACGTGCCGGTCTTGATCATTACATAAGAAGTACGGCCCAATGACGCCGCCGGCTCACAAGCCGCACCAGACTGTAATATTTTCGGGATACAGTGACTCAATTGGGTCTGCGATAATGGCAGCAAAATCTCGACAATACGAACACTTCTTTTTCTCACTGGCACGGGAATATTTTGTGCTGTGCTTGTTTTTTTCACTAGACGCCCAAATTTGCTTACAACTACTAAACATACGATAACTCAATAAATATAGACGTCAAAGGCATTACATTTTTGTTAGGAGTCAGTACCAATATTCGGCAATAGGCGTGGTACTGCCCACTTTTAGCTAAAATTCCATATATCAGGACTGTCTGGACAACTTTTAATAAAATTTGGTAAGTAATATTATCTTTACATTCTTACTTTAAGGTGTAAAAATGGGCGATCGATTACCATCCACACGAACTTCCCATATAACACAGTTTTAAATTCCGAATGATTATTTTTAATGTATCCAGCACCGTTGAATAAGTCAGAATCAAATTTTTATATATGTATGTGGGATTGCAACCCTGACCTGACCTGCGCACGCATGCAACTCTTAACAGACACACTGAATAAACGGACTTAACGAAAACAATGAACAGCGAAAAAACGACAACGAATGTTAAAGAGTAATAAATCAAAAATAAAGTCTAAGATTGTTTAAAGAAATAGTAAAATGAAAGTAAAGCCGATTTGAGAAATAAATTGAAAGTACTTAAAGTAAAATCTAAGTTTGTGCAAAAAAAGTTGTAAAACCTAAGCTAAATATGATTTTTGTGAAATAAACTGTGTTAAATAAAGTAAAAGGCGTTTCTTTTATCGATAAATAGAAGAATTTGTAGGACAGTGGTGTCAGAAGTGGGATGCAAATCCCTTTGCGTGTGAAAGTGGCAGAAGTGTCGTGGCAGAAGTGCCGAGTAATTCGAAATTCGAATTTTGTGAACTATAAAAGATTGTTCGAGTGAACGAGGGGCGGCCTCGATTGTACGGTTTTTTGAAAAATAACGTTCTGGAAAGTGGAAGAAGTCTCGTGGCAGAAGTGCCGGGTAATTTGAACTTTGTGAACCATATAGAAATCGTGGAGCGATCTTGGTTCTCCCGTTGTTTGTTTTTAAAAACAAAAAAAACCGTTCTAGAAATTGGCAGAAGTGTCGTGGCAGAAGTGTCGGGCAATTTGGACTTCATGTAAAGCGACCGGTGTCGACCGTTAAGGGCACCGTTAACTTATAAGAGCGCAGGAAGAATTTGTAAAAGAGTACAGTGCCAGGTACTCTGATGTTTGCGTAAAGTGACAGGTGTTGACCTTTAAGCGCACCGTTAACTTATAAGCAAACTGCACAAACAGACTTGTTGTTATCAGAAAGAACGTTCTAGAATTTTGTAAAAGGGTACAGTGTCGGGTACTCTTAACTTGGCGTGGCATGACCGGTGTCTCCGTTAAGGGCACCGGTAACTCAAGCCGTTGGGACGCCGATTCGGCGTTGTTAAGCGAAGGCAGAGATTGAGCAGTTTAAGGTAGCAGCATTGTCTTCAGTTGGCGAGAGCGTCGATATAGACTGGGAGGAAAGTGTTTGGCGATACAGATTTTGCGAAAGCAGAGATTGAGCAGTTTAAGGTAGCAGCATTGTCTTCAGTTGGCGAGAGCGTCGAAATAGACTGGGAGGAAAGTGTTTGGCGATACAGATTTTGCGAAGGCAGAGATTGAGCAGTTTAAGTAAGCAGCATTGTCTTCAGTTGGCGAGAGCGTCGAAATAGACTGAGAGGCAAGTGTTTGGCGATACAGATTTTGCGAAGGCAGAGATTGAGCAGCTTAAGTAAGGAGCATTGTCTTCAGTTGGCGCGAGCGTCGAAATAGACTGAGAGGCAAGTGTTTGGCGATACAGATTTTGCGAAGGCAGAGACTGAGCAGTTTAAGTAAGCAGGATTGGTACAGTTGGCGAAAGCGTCGAAATAAACTGTGTTTGCGATTGAGTCGATATATGCAGAGTGTATGCGGGTGAGAACACGAGTAAGCGGAGCGGAGCAGTTTAGCGTATGTATGTAGAGAGTAAGCGTATAACAGGTAAGTATGTGTTAAACATTAACTAATTAGAATCTATGCGCAAAGTTATCGATACGATTGTACGATTTTTTTTTGTATCGATAGCCTATAGGAGAATTATAAATCAAATTGTAAGTTAATTCAAATGAGCTTTGAATTAAACCAAATTGGACTAAGTTGTCAAAAGGATTAATTGTAAAATTAATTGTCTTAAATTTAAATTTAAATTAGAAGAATTAACTCTGTATTCAAATTGCTATACGAAAGCAAAACTTGTCAGCGTATATTTATATTATTATATACTTTTACATATTATATATTAAATACCTCAATTGTATTCAAAATTCTATACCATTTACTCTTGTTAACAGTCAATATGGACAGGCAACAGATTTTTTTATTGACAGTGAACGGGTTAAAGGAAAAATTGTTGGCACTGGGTTGTCGATAAACCGATGGCCGTAAAGCCACGTTACAGGACAGGCTTTGTGAGCATTTTGGACTGACTGTAGATGTTGAAGAGGACAGCTCGGACAGTGAAACAAGCTCAGTGCAAAACAACATGTTGCCGGCGATGAGGTCCGGGTCTTCCAGTCTGCGCGATCTCGAGGAATCTCTTTCAACTTTTAGTGGTACGTGACAACACCCAGTCGAGGAGGGGCTCGATGATTTTGAATCTAATGCCATGGCAGTTCGTTGGGGAGATTTACAAAAGTTTATATACGGGAAACAATTATTGAAGGGTGCCGCGAAAATTTTCGTTCGCAGTCAACGGGACATAACTAGTTGGAGTGCACTTAAACAATGTTTGCAAAAAGAATTTGGAGTAGTAACATCGTCAATCGAAGTGCATCGGGCACTTAGGAATCGGCGAAAGCGCCCAAACGAAGACTATCGCGAGTATCTTTATAGCCTTATGGACTTAGGTAGGCCAATAAAGCTAGACATAGGAAGTTTCATCGAATATTTTGTAGAGGGAATCCCAGATTCCAGACCAAAAAAAGCTAACTTGTATCAGGCTAGTTCGATAGAAGAATTAAAAGCTCAGATCCTTGTTTATGAAAAAGTTCGCTCGGGGCGTCAACCCAATGTGAGTACATTTCAAAACAAGCGTGAAGACAATAATTCTGTTACTAAAGATCAGGGACCTAATAGGAAAATTTGTTATAAGTGTGGAGAAGTGGGTCATTTGGCAAATACTTGCAAACAGCAAGGCCTTTCAAAGTGTTTCGGGTGTAATCAGCCAGGACATCGTATTGCAGAATGCCCAAAGAAGAGAACGGAGGTGTAGGGCGAAAGTGCAATGGTAAATACGCTTGAAATGATGCGTAGGGCGACCCTTGGCAGTGTAGTTTACAAAGAATTAACTATTAACCGGTTTATGTTGTCAGCATTGCTGGACACTGGTTGCGATCTATGCCTCATGCGTTGCGATGTGTTGATGAAGTTAGGAAGGATTGATTTGTCCAATGATATAAATCACCTTCGTGGAATAGGAAATAGCATACTTACAACTATTGGCAGTTTCATAATCAAAGTTAGCGTAGATGGAGTCAAAGTGGATATCAATTTACATGTTGTGCGTGAACGCGACCTTATTTACGAGACAATAATCGGGAATAGTGTATTAAAGCAGGTTGACTTGGTTATAAAGGAAGGCGGGGTAGAATTTAGAGCAAAGGTGCAGGAAACGAATGTTCAAAACCCCATAGTCGAGAAAAGTGAAGGTAAAATAGAAGTTCTTAATGAGTTTGAAGATATGTGTCTGGCCGCAGAAGTAATGTCAGTAAAAACTTTACAGGTTTGTCGCATCTCAGGGGAAAACAAGAAAAGACAATAGAAGCCATTGTTTGTGATTACTCGTCTAGTAAGCAGCACGATTCCCCAGTTTCTATGAAAATTTGTTTGACGGATGATACTCCGGTATTCCAAGAGCCAAGACGAATGTCCTACTCCGATAAGTGCATTGTCGATAAACAGATTGCAGAATGGATCGAGCAAGGCATAATCCAACCTAGCGTTTCCGAGTATGCATCGCCGATCGTATTAATGGGGAAAAAATACGGAACCAAACGTCTGTGTTGCGACTACCGACGTTTGAACGAAAAAAAAATTAATCACGTTATCGAGAGATTACAAGACGCAAAAGTATTCACAACGATAGATTTACGGAATTGGTTTTTCCATGTGCCGATAGAGGCAGGTTCGCGGAAATATACGTCATTTGTGACCCATCAAGGTCAATACGAATTCATTTACGTTCTTTTGGTATTTCCAATTCCCCAGCAGTGTTCACTCGATACATTTTCGCAGTGTTTCGAGACTTAGTGAAGGATGGCATCGTGGTAACTTACATGGATGATCTTATAATTCCTTCTATTAGTTATGACGAGGGTATACATAAGTTGAAAGCTGTGTTGAACAGGGTGGCATGTTATAACATAAGGATTAAGTGGAAGAAATGCCAGTTCCTGAAGACGACTGTTGATTTTCTGGGGTATGTTATAGAGTGTGGTACAATAAGACCATCAGAAGCAAAAACGCAGGCAGTAAGGAACTTTCCGACACCTATGGGTAAGAAAGCGGTGCAAAGATTCTTAGGGCTTACTTCTTATTTTCGCCGCTTCATAGAAGGATATGCAGTAGTCGCTAAACCACTGTCTGACCTGTTGCGTAAGAAAGTAGCTTTTGTGTTTGGGATCGAACAGCAAGCCTCGCTGCAGCAACTAAAGGCAGCTCTGGCTAGTGCACCAGTGTTACGGTTGTACATTCCGAAGGCTCTAACTGAAGTGCATACGGATGCCTCGATACATGGATATGGTGGTGTACTCTTACAAAAGGACAGCGAAGATTCGCATTTTCACCCAATCCAATACATGAGTCGGAAGACAAAGCCAGCAGAGGAGAAGTATCATTTGTATGAGTTAGAGTTGTTAGCGATTGTTGAAGCACTTAAGAAGTGGAGAGTATATCTTTTGGGGTTGCATTTCAGAATCGTCACTGATTGCAAGAACGATATTTATTTATTTATTTATTTATTTATTTATTTAGTAAAGTCTATGAACAATGATTCTTACAGACTAATGAAAAACTAGGATGCATATTAGAATTCTAAAATAATTAAATAACAATAACATGAGTAGAAACTTCTTAAACTAAAAAACAGAATTGAGGGTATTAATGAAGGATACCCTAGAGTGAGAAAAATCAAGTAGAACTTTCTCGGAAATCGAGTTAAACTCCCGCATAGCCCTCTTGAGGGGAGCATATTCAGCAAAATTAGCACTTTCCTTTTTGTAATAAAATGGTGAAACGGATCTGAGACAACGCTGGGGAGTATTGAAGTTAAGTTTCCCTAATAAGTAGGGACAGTCAATTTCCCCGTTAATTACATTGTAGACAAATGAAGGTGAGAGAACGGACCTTCGATTTTCCAGTGATTTAAGATGTAAAAGCAATAAACTCGATGTATACGGTGGTGTTGGGTCAACAAACTTTAAGGAACGGAGAGCATATTTAAGAAAGTTCTTTTCAACACGCTCGATCCTATTAATTGACGATATGCAATATGGTCTCTAAATAAACACTGCATATTCCAAAATAAACTGCACAAACATGTGTACAGTAATTTTAACGTGTAGGGGTCGGAAAAATTTGTAGAATTTCGACGGACAAAGCCAAGTACAGAAAAAGATTTTGAAGTTATATAGTTGATGTGATTACTGAAAGAAAATTTGTTGTCAAAGATTGGGAATTGGTATACATAGGCACGTAAATAGGGCACAACAAATTATTAACAATACACCAACGCGTAGTACCAAGTTTTCTCCATTTAAAATTTTAACCGGCATAGAGATAAGGATTTCGGGTATGACAGAAGTAAATGAGTTGATAGAAAACGTCGCCTCGAATGAATTAGATTCAGACCGACAAGTGACAAGGAGTCAGGCCAAATAAAATATTGCATTGATACAAAACGAAAACAAACAAAATTTTGACAGGAAAAGTAAGGAATCAACAAAGTACAGACTGGACGAATTAGTCGCCATTAAGCGAACACAGTATGGGAGCCGGCTTGGGTTAAGGCCTAAATATTTTGGTTTCGAAGGTTTTAGGACGCGATAGGTATGAAGTGGAGAAGGTCGGCGAGAGTGAGGGTCCTGGGTACACGACCACCATCGCCAAATTCATGAAGAAATGGAGACCTCGTTCGGGCCGAACGAATAAGTCAGGAAGGCCGATTGTGGGATTGCAACCCTGACCTGACCTGCGCACGCATGCAACTTTTAACAGACACACTGAATAAACGGACTTAACGAAAACAATGAACAGCGAAAAAACGACAACGAATGTTAAAGAGTAATAAATCAAAAATCAGAGTGACACTCGAATATTAACAGACGACCGATAAAGACGTTTTCTCCCGCTTAATTTTTATTAATAAAGTCTAAGATTGTTTAAAGAAATAGTAAAATGAAAGTAAAACCGATTTGAGAACTAAATTGAAAGTACTTAAAGTAAAATCTAAGTTTGTATTAAGGTTTTCACCACCTTGGGTCCTGGTGTTTCGCTAAACCCGAACTCAGCATTTTTACTTATAAACAAATTTTACTTTTGATGATCAGCCCTTCTGCAAATCAATAATTGGTTTCTTATATACTTGTAAAATAATCTTACCTGAAACTTTCCCCAAGAAGATATATATTCAGCCACTTCTGTTGCTACACCCCATCCAACAAATGGAATCCAAAAGTGTGGTATCAAATATACTACAAAGATGACGGCATATAAGTATGTACTCGTCAAATTGTTTGGTTGTATAACGAATTTGAATCCTTTCTTGTCCAACAATTAAAACAATAATAGTCATAAAAATCCAAAAAATGAAAGCGTATAATGTAGCCGTTGAATTCCAAGAAAATGTCATACGTCCAGGACTAGATCTCTGTATAGGCATAACGGCAAGAACTCGAAACAATACCAGAAGGAGTTTGTGATCTCTGTAAAACTTTCGAAATATGTACATTTTGTATTAAAGTAAATTGCTCAAGTCGACTATGCCGAAGCCTTATTACTTTTTATAAATGTTAATAAACTAAAAAGATTATAATCCAACACTTTCAGGGTAACCCAAATCAAAAACAAGGTGAAAAGTTATGGAATATTTTCAAATAATTGTAAAAATAACATATTAAAACTCTTTATTGTTCTTGTAAGTATGTGGACAAATAAATATATAGACGTCGGAATAGTCGTAGGTCAAAGTTCAAAAATTTTATTTCGCGGCTTTGAATCAAACGGTAAATTGGATCAAAAAATTATTTTAGACGAAAATTGCAGATCACAAAATTATATATAGACAAATAAGGAAGTTCGGATGTAAGTGAACATTTTATATACTCGTTAGGATCAAAGCGGGGTATTCTAAACAAGAAAAAACATTAATTGCCGCATCGAAGCTATAATCCCCTTTTTATAGCATATAAGGGATAACGATATTTATCTTGATGTTAATGGGTCAGTTTTAATGGCAGCTATATGCTAAAGTGGTCCAATCTGAACAATACAGATTTTAGCTAAGTTCTGGGTAATAATCTTTACCAAATTTCGATTCGAAGTCACTAATGGAAAAAATAAAGTCATAATATACTTATAACAATATAAAAGTGCTGTGACTCATACAGAAAAAAAACTTAACTACAATGTACAGTGTCAATACACGAAGTTAAACAATACAGTGAAGTAAAGTGACGAAACACAAAAAAACAAGAAAAATATATATAACATATTAAAAAACAACAAAATATATATCAAAAAAGAGAAAAGTGTGCAGTGACATACAAATTTATATTTACAGACATATAGTATATACAAGTGTTAATACATATCTCACAGTTCAACCAGCAAAAAAGCCACACACAATCGCTGCGAAACCAAAAAACAAAACTTAAATACAAACAAAAACCAACAAGTAAGGAAGGGCTAAGTTCGGGTGTCACTGAACATTTTATACTCTCGCATGATAAAGTGATAATCGAGATTTCATTATCCGTCATTTACATATTTTTCAAATACCGTATTTGTGTAAAGTTTTATTCCGCTATCATCATTGGTTCCTAATGTATGTATATATTATACAGAGAAGGCATCAGATGGAATTCAAAATAGCGTTATATTGGAAGAAGGCGTGGTTGTGAACCGATTTCACCCGTATTTCGTACATGTCATCAGGGTGTTAAGAAAATATTATATACCGAATTTCATTGAAATCGGTATGGTAGTTCCTGAGATATGGTTTTTGGTCCATAAGCGGGCGACGCCACGCCCATTTTCAATTTAAAAAAAAAAACGTCGGTGCAGCTTCCTTCTGACATTTCTTCCGTAAAATTTAGTGTTTCTGACGTTTTTTGTTAGTCGGTTTACGCACTTTTAGTGATTTTCAACATAACCTTAGTATGGGAGGTGGGTGTGGATATTATCCGATTTCTTCCATTTTTTGACCTGTATATGGAAATACCTGAAGGAAACGACTCTACAGAGTTTTGTTGACATAGCTAAAGTAGTTTCCGAGATATCCGATCCGATCCTTTGTGCCAAATTTCACTTTAATATCTTTATTTATGGCTTAGTTATGACACTTTATAGGTTTTCGGTTTTCGCCATTTTGTGGGCGTGGCAGTGGGCCGATTTTTCCCATCTTCGAACTTAACCTTCTTATGGAGCCAAGAAATACTTGTACCATGTTTCATCATGATATCTCAATTTTTACTCAAGTTACAGCTTGCACGGACGGACGGACAAACGGACGGACAGACAGACATCCGGATTTCACCCTGATCACTTTGGTATACATAACCCTATATCTGACTCTTTTAGGTTTAGGACTTACAAACAACCGTTATGTGAACAAAACTATAATACTCTCCTTAGCAACTTTGTTGCGAGAGTATAAAAATGTGGACAAAATGCATTAGAAAGATCAACAATTTTTGCAAACCACAAGAGAATCGTGAGGACACAATTTTAACAACGGAGGGGAAGATCGTACACAAGGACAACCTCTGAAATAATGAAGAAAACATTTAATATTGGGACGATTAAACAAAAAGTTATATTGCAAGAATTATACAAGGAGTTATTTGACTTAACTACGACAATTAATTTCGCGAAGAAAGGAAATTTTTATTCAGCAGCAATAAAAACGGACGAGATTGAAAGGATATTAGAAAAGGAACAAACAAGTATACCGGTTATTGACATACTCGAATATGCAGACAAGCATGTAGGTAGATTAGACGACAATTTCATTGTAATTTATAAATATCCAGTCATTGAAAAGAAATGCACAACATACAAAGTTACTCCATTGTCCTTTCGTCAAGGCATTTTGGATATGAATAAAATCGTAAGTAAATGTGAAGACAAAATAATATTAACATCTAAATGTAAAAATGATTTAAGTAAATATATTTGTATACAAGAACATAATGACAATTGTACAATACCATTTGAAGAACACCCAAACAAGAATGTGTTCATAACTATAGAAGTACTTGTAGACCTAGGATTAAGTATATTTGTAATATTCAAACTATATATAATTTATAAAAAAAACTGTATATTTGAGAAACTACCATAGAACGTGTAGGAATGACTCATCTACTCAAGTATAGATCAGAGATCTATTTTTCACAAGAGAGGGAGAGTTAATACTTTAACCTTTAACCATAACCTTATGTTTCAGTAAAAATTAAAGAAAAATCAGCAAAACAACTTTATCTTAGAACAACAGAAGCGCACTATCCGTACAACAAACAATAACAACCCAAATAGTTATTTACTAGTAAATAACCAGCATCTCAATAGTATGAGCAGCGTTAAGTATAGCCTATATAAGCAACTGGAACAATAGCCTCGAGGTCACTTTATCATTATCGACTGCCGAGTAACAAGTTACCACTTGTAGCACTTGTAATTTAAGTGTAATATATTCAATATTGAAGTATATGTGTATGACTTAAAATTATATATTTATTTTATTCCTAACGAGTAAATAAATTAACTCGCGCGAAATGAAAAAACAAAACTTAAATACAAACAAAAACCAAAAAACAAAACGTCCGCGAATCTCAACACCAAATTGTTAAACAACAATACAGCTGGAAGGCTTCAGAAAGAAGGGGATTCATATGTTATACCCTACAAAACCCAAAGTGAGCGTATTCATTTCATATGTATATACTTAACTTAAACTGCATATATGTATGAACGTAAAAATTACAGAGCTAAATGTAATGTCTGTAATAAAAAATACGTTTACCAATTTATTACTGTTACCAAACTTTTTGGAAAACTCGAAAACAGTTTGGGAAAACTAACAACTTAAATTAATGAAATGTATGCTTAGGTTTTTGTATTCAAACACACTTTTTCCAGCAGCACTACTTATTTCATGTATTTACTTGCAAACAATTTTGAGCAATACCCTCTATAAAATAGTAAGCATGATTACAGTAAAGAATTAAGCAGAAGCAAATTTTGTGATGCAAAAAAAAAAAACAAAAAACACATAGAACGAGGAAAACAAATAAAAATAAATACAAATATACACACATATTGAAATAACATACAAAAAGTAAACGTATATACACACATATTCCACGTACTTACCTAACAAGTGTAATTGCATTGTGTATATCAGTGGTTCCCAAACTTATTTTGTCTACCGCCCACTTTGAGAACAAATATTTATTTAGCGCCCCCATTTTTACACCTATTTAAAAACCACCATAACTTCAAATTGATTATTGTGACCTATATATGTATATTAACTCAGAATTCTAAACGAAACTTTTACTATAACCCGCAACTTGAAGATTGAGCGCACTAGGTAACATATAACGGCGCTTAGATTTCAAGTCGACTCTTACGGGCTCCACCTGCCAATAAGAATGATTATTGAAACGCAACTTTATAGTATTAAAACAGAGAATCTTTTATTAAAAATAAAACTAAAATAATCGTTCCTTATATAAAAACTAATGTGAAGGATAAATCTGATGCTGTCTAATAAGTTTCTTAATATCAGTTTCCAATTTACTCAAGAACAGTCGCAAATCGCAACGGTCGGTAAAAAGCAAACGATTTCAATTTTTAGTAAGCAGTGTTGTCACAGCACTAAATCCACGTTCACACAAGTATGACGATGGGAATGCTATCAGGAATCGTTGAACGATTGACCACAATCCAGGGTACAATTGCGAGATCGGTTTTTGTAGCCAAAATTCTTGCTAACCACTTTTGAACTTGATTTTTATTTCCTCGTTTATTGTCAATTCTATAAGTTCTTCTTCCAGCTGAGGTGACATTGCTGTGTTGACATTTGAAAACGGATCCAACACCCAGTCTGGTATTTCCAAATTCAAAATGTCCTGATGTCGTTCGGTGAAGTCAATGTGGAGGTTTTCCAAATGTTGGCAGTAGACAAACAATTCGTCGTTACTGAATGATACTGATAAATTCGGAAAATTGTGAAACTCACGTCTGCCCAGATTCGACGCTTTTTGTTTTAATTAAATTTAGTTTATCGGCTTGCAGTTGGAGATTCATGTCGTTGAACAATTTATACAGGTCTGTCATGAAAGCTATATCATTCTTTGATGTTATGAGCTTGTCTTGAAATTCTGTATCTTCAGCTTCCAAGCACTCTACAACAGAGTCAAACAGGTTGTAGAATCGAGTCAGACAATTGCCTCTTGATAGCCAACGAACTTCAGTATGAAACAACAAACGATTGAAATCCTCGTCATTAGTAACACAAAGCTGATGAAATAATCTATCATTCAAAGAGCTGTTGCGGATTTTATTGACTGCTTTGATGACATATTGCAGTGATTGAAACAGTTTTTCACTTAAGTTTCTAGCAACTTAATGTTGTCTATGAATAACGCAATGTACACCAAAGACATCTGGAATTTTATTTTTTAAGTACGCTATGAAGCCTTTATGGCACCCTGTCATAGCCGGAGCGCCATCGGTAGCAACTGAAATAATATTTTTCAAAGGAATTTCTTTCTCATCGCAAAACTTTTCCAATATGCATATTAAATATGGTTTCGCCTTTTGTATCGATCTCTAAATTTCTATCAAATAATAGTTATTTACATATTTTCTCATCTTTAATAAAGCTCGCGTAAGACAACAACAATGCTTCATTAGTTGGTAAAGTGGACTCATGCAGCTGAATTGAAAATTGACTTGACCTCAGGTGATCGTACAATGATTCTTCAATGTTTTCAGCCATTTCATCAATTCGTCTATGCACAGACTATTACTCAAAGGAATTTTTCGGATAATATATGTGGCCGGTTTATGAAGCACGGTAGTTATTACTTCATTTATTGCTGGCAATATTAACTCTTTTCCGATGTTATGTGGTTTGCCTTTTTGAGCAATTAACAAAAAGATATTGTACGAAGCTCGAAGTCCGTCGTCATCTTGTTTAGCAGCCCGCCAAAAATAGTTTTGCTACACTTGGCTGAGTATTATGCTTCTTGAGAGTCTTGAAAATACGCTACATTCATGTCTCTCTTATCTGGATGCATTTTATTCATATGATCTTGCAGTCTTGAAGTCTTCATTGCTTCATTCGAAAATGTTTTTAGACATAGAAGACACAAAGGCGAGGATGGGTTTGTGGGATTTTCAATGAATCCGAATTTAATGTATTCCGCACAGTATTGCCGTCTCTTCTTTTTTACTTCCGACATTGTTTTGCTTTGAGAAATACGTTTAACTTCGCGAGTAGTGTAAAGGAGGCGTAAGTAATGCTCATCTATTGCACGCAAACCCACAAATGAATATAAAATAAATATTACATTGTTTATTTAGGAATGCTTAAGCACAATTATTATATATGTAGTAGTCCAAAAATATGAATTCTTATTTTTCTTAGAAATACATTTGTACAAAAAGGATCTTTATCCTTTTTTTTATTTTCCCCAGAAATATATTTGTAAGAAAGGATAAAGATCCTTTTTTTATTTTCCACATAAAAGATTTAAGGAGTTCAAAAGCTCAAAACGTGCGTTACATCAGCTACCTACCCGACGTCATTTCGCAAGTGATAAAATAAATTATTCAAGAACTCAAAGCATTCGCTACATCAGCCCGAAACTACCTACCCTACCTACACCTTTGCGCAAATGATTATATTATGATAGCAAATGCCCACATACAGATTTGGCAATGGCAATAGCAATACGTTTGACAGTTAGTATTCTATAAATTCTATCCTGTCGAAATGCCCCGTTATGAAATGGAGCGACCGATTGACATGATTTTAATTTTTTCTATATTCAATAAAATAGGACAGATATATGAACTACGCGGAGAGAAATATAGAACCGAGTATGAGCAATCTTTTAATTCATATTAGTTGATGTTCACAAGTTGTTGTTGAGTCGTTGTCTAAGAGGCCTCCTAGCTAAATAAAAATTACAAATAACCCCCCAGGCCTCTACACAACGCCCCCATTTTGTTTCTGGGTCTCTTACCGCCCCCCATGATACCTGCAGCGCCCACAAGGGGGCGTTATCGCCCACTTTGGGAAACACTGGCCTATACTATAAGCAACTGGAACAATAGCCTCGATGTCACTTTATCATTATCGACTGCCGCCACGTAGCGAAAAGAAGAAACGACTGGCGCGCTGTTGTTAACTCGGCTATAATCGCTTAAGCGGTTTCTACGCCAATTAAGAAGAAGAAGAAGAGTAACAAGTTACCACTTGTACAGTTTAAGTGTAATAAGTGAAGTACATGTGTATACGGTGAAATATTATATAAATAAAAGATCAGTCAGAACCAATCTCATTGGCTGACTTAAAATTATATATTTATTTTATTCCTAACGAGTAAATAAATTAACTCGCGCGAAATATATTCTTAAAGAACGGGAATTTTCGTAATAATGTTGAACGATTTGTACTGAGCAAAAATAAGATGACAGCTTGACACGACCCACGCGAGTTACAACTTCTAACGTTATTGTAAAATTAACCGAACACTATTATGGTTGTTTAGCAACTCTTTATTCATTCAAACTTAAAACTCACTTTAGCTATAGGAATAATAATATTACTAGTAATAGCCCCCGATAATCGGGGGACTCCGTTATTTAAAATGAAAAAAGTAAACAATTGTTTTTTATAAAAACTCAATTTATTCAAGTACTTTATGGAAAACTACATTCGTAGTGGTTTTATTTTGGTCGTAAGTCTTAACTTTGATATCTTGAGAAGATCGTACTCGACTCAATGCGACATATAGCTGGCCATGCGTAAAACAATCCTTCTTGAGGAAAACACCAACTCTTGCTAGAGTCTGCCCTTGAGATTTGTTTATTGTTATTGCGAATGCTACAATTATTGGAAATTGGCGACGCTTTAAAATAAAAGGAAGTGTTGGTTCGCTGGGCTGTAAATTTATACGGGGCAATAAAATTTGTTTCCCTTGTGATTCACCGGTTAAAATTTGGACCTCCAAACAATTACAATGTATTGCTTTTACTATCAAGCGAGTCCCATTGACCAACTCTTCATATGTATTAAGATTGCGGATTAACATCACAACTGTTCCAACCTTAAGCCTTAACTCATGAGGCGCTACTCCACTGAAATTAAGGGAGTTTAGAAATTCTGTAGGGAATCTAAAATTTTCATTTAGCAAAATTATCTCTTCTGGTATATTGATTTTCGACTCTGGAGAGAGCTCTCGACCTTCTCCAACACGCAAAAGAAAACTGTTATATACGGATTCTTTAGAACGCATATTCGTTGAGAGTTTGAGACACCTAAAAAATTTCCAAAGTGAGCACCATTTCAAACAATTACCAACTATAGCGGCGCGTGAGCTATTGGGCACCACAGGAAGAACTTGCCTGAAATCACCACCTAACAAAATAACCTTTCCACCAAAAGGCATTTCATTTTGGTGAATATCACGTAATAATCGATCTAAGCATAGTAATGCAGTCCCAGGAACCATGCTAGCTTCGTCCCATATTATTGCTGTAGAACATTTGATTGCTTTTCCGAGGGTGGTATTTGGCTTAATTAGAGAAACAGAAGATTCAGTCAAAGGTATTAGAAATTTGAATATATTATGTGCCGTTTTTCCGCAGGAAGCAAAATAGAGGCAATCCCTGTCCAAGACACGGATATCACCTTCTGTCTGAGGCTACGAATATGGTGAATAATCTAATATATAAAATTCTCGTGTCCCGGTGTACGTTATTGAACTCCTCTGAAACCGCTCGACCGATTTTCGTGAATCTTAGCGTGCATATCGGCTAGGGTGGAGAATCGGACAACATCTATTTTTCATCCTCCTAAATGTTAAAGGGAAATTGGAAATTGGAAAATTCCCAAAAAGTAACATTTTTCCCTAAAAATTTAAAATTTTTGTTTGTTTTGTTTTTCAAAATTTTTGTTTGTCAAATATTTGAATCATTCAATTTCGGTCGCATGCTTTTTTTATTCCGGCTGTTCAAAAGAAAAATTATTGAAAATTATTCAGTGAAAACGTTATGTTTCACATAAAGTTATCAATTACAGATTGAAATTTCTTACGAAGCCACGAAGAGGTCGCGCTAATATCGGTCGGCGTTCCGTTTGCCATCAACGTATGGCAGCCCAAGACACATGAACGACTACTCCCAGGAATTATGGAACGAGGTCAATCAGGAAGCGATCGTCACGATGTCACAGCACGACTTTTCAAACAACAGCAGCGATGTTTGATGGACTTTATCTTGAAGCAACATATGGTACATATATATGGTGCTGTTAGATGCTGGATGTATTCTGTTGAGTAGCAAAGAAAAGTTACCCGCACGCACACATTCTTCTTTGGATGGTGGATGGTGGTTACACCAGATCAAACTGATGAACTCATTTCTGCGAAAATTCCTGATGCAGAGAAAGATACAGTATTATACCAAATGATGAAAACCAATATGGTTCATGGACCTTGCGGAAGCGCTTTGTAGGATATTTACTTTTGCAATTCTTGAACGTTTTCCGACTGTTGTGCGTCTCGCAGTTAATTTGGAGAGTGTATTTCAACCCAGAGAATACAGTACAGCCAGTGGAAAAGCAACAAAATTAACATTGACGAGTTTTTTCTCAACTTTCGTCAGTGACCCGTTTGCGAGAACCTTGCTCTATTCGGAAATACCTTGATATTATACCTGGAATGCATCGTCAAAGAAATAGTTGCGCAGAAAGCAATTCCGCAATTCCAACCAGTAGATTAACATCCAGGTGTTTTATCAACTAATTTACATAATCCACCCGATAAACGACGATTGTTTCTACCTTAGGTTGCTATTGATTAATGTACGCGGTTCAACTTTATTTGAGTCATTGCGTACTGTGAATGGTACGGTGTGTGCAAATTTTGGAGAAATAAGCCAGCAATTACAATTTCTGGAACATGTTAATCACTGGAATGAAAATGAAGTACGCACACTTTTCGCTATAAACATTTAGACAAATCAGCCTTCAAATCCGCGTCTAAAAATTGGAAATGGATCAATTCCGGTGGTTCGATATTAATTCCATCTGTCGTTTATCAATTCACGAAAGATGAACTGATCACGAATGTTCGGACATTGGCCAAATTATCGTAAGTACGATTCCTTAAGTGCACGCGCAATGTTAGCTGCCAAAAATACCGATGTTGTTGACTTAAACTGGAAGATTTAAAGTCAAATTCCGGGAGACTTGCGCTCATACAAATCGATCGATCGTCTTGACAATGAGACGAAGCCGCGAATTATCAAGTCGAATTTCTAAGTGCTTTGGAGAGGCTTGGTATGACACCGCATTATTTGCGTCTCAAAGTTGGATCTGTCGTTATTATGTTTCGCAATCTTCAAGCACCGAAACTGTGTAATGCAACCCGACTGATTGTAACGTAGCATCTTATAGAATGGGGCAGAATGCTTGACTCTACGAATTCCTCTGAGCTCCAACGATTTGCTTTTTCAATTCAAAGAGTTCTGCAATTTTCCATATCAGTTCCAACGCATTCCGTTTCAAGTGCAAATTGCATTTGAGATGAGAGTCAATAGGACACAAGGATAGTCGCTAGAAGTGTGTGGCATAAATTTGGAAATGCTGTGTTTTTAACAAGGACGGATATACGTGGCGTGCTCACGAGTTGGAAAACCATCTGCTCTGTAGATTTACGCACCGAAACAGAAACCAAAAAATATTGTTTATCAAGCTTCGTTAAAATTGAAAATATTTGGAATAATCGAAAATAAAAGATTTTCAACACAATATAAATTCAACTTTCTTTTCATTTCAAAACACATAATTTCAGGCAGGACAACGGCTGCCGGGTCAGCTAGTACTCTTATAAAAAAATGTTTTGCCAGAGCTGCTAGGACCATCAACAAAGAATGCCTTTACGACATCGTTGCTACTGTAAATTGCATGGGTTATTTGGTCGAATATAATCTTTTGCTCATGATTAAGCTGTTCCTTTAGTGTTTGCGCGTATAATACTTCATCATCTATATTATAATTCTCAATTCCTGTGTCTTCAGTGGTAAGATCATCTGCAGGTAACCCGAAGTCTTTTAAAGATGTGTTATGTGATTGGAAAATGTGACTAATATTTCTTAATGCTAAAAGCTCGCTGGTGTTTTCTGAATTATTTCTTAAAAAATCTTCACAAAGATGCAATTTAAATTTTCTCCAGAGCTCTATTGGTGAGGTTGGTTCTCCAAATATGCAAATCATTGCAAACATACGTCTCAGTTGCACTGGCATTTTAAAGACAGATGCTTCTTCAAGTGCAGCGGTCTACTCTGTGTCATCCGCTAGCAACTGCTCTTTACTGATGATTCCCAATAAGAAAAGAGATGTTCCCTGTTCACGGTTAATATATCTGAATATGACCTGGGTCCTTTTAACGAAGTAAGTAATAAACGTAAAGCAAAGAGTTCCCGATTTTTTTGGATCGACTCAGGAATTTGATAATACAACAAAGTATTTGCAAATGGATCTATCGCATTCAATTTAAAATATGCGGTTAAAGTATCGCGGCATCGAGCAAGGGTATCAGAAATCGCAGCATTATCCTCACGAAAATAAATATTTTGTGAGTCTGGAAGGTGAACGGCTAGAGCTTTTACCATGTGCGACTTTTCTTGCATTAAAAATTCCAAAAGCCTCCAACAGGCTTCAGGGGCGCTAACATATCGAGCGTCTATAAATGTAGATATTTCATCCTCATTATCCACGCGATCAATTGGGTGTTCAATAATTTGAACTGTTGCGCAATATCATTTGTAAATATATTTGTGGAGGTAATTAACGCTTTTTATCGATGAATATATTTCGACATTACTATGGGCACTGTATTTTGTGGTCAGATATTTGTTGTATGGGACTATCCATCGGTTGTCTATTTCAATTAAATTTTTATTGGCACGAACGACTATTTTATTTCCATCATTGCGGCGGCGATTTTGAGGATAGCCGTTAACGTTTGAAAGCGTATTAGCATGAAAAGTTTTCGGATAGTTTTTGGAGCAAATTCCCGTATCAGTCATGCAGTGCGATGATGGATTAAGTACTCCACATGGGCCATGAATCATACATTTTGAGACTATTTCATACAACTCAGGCTCTGCCTCCTTATTAGGAATCTCAGCGCAAACAACCAGGTCAATTTCAGAAGGCTCGCGAATAACATCTTCTTCGTGAAGTGCTACTAAGATGTGGGCATGTGGTAGACCCCGTTTTTGAAACTCAATGACATTTAGGTAGTATTTCACCTTTCCAAACAAATTCCTCTGGGAAATATCTTTCATAAGCTCATTGAGCTTCTGCTTAAAAACCCGGGCTATCAGTTCTGGACGCATTTCTGGTCCCTGGTATCTCTCAATATTCTGAATGACTTCAGGCCATTTTGGGTTGCATGTAAAAGTTATGAAAAGCGACGGTTTTCCATATTTTCTAACCATAGCCATAGCATACTGGTAATGCACGTTCATATTTCGAGGGGAGCCAACAAAACTTGAAGGAAGTACAACTATACGACCAGGACGAACACTTTCTATATTTGCACCATGCATTAAGTAGTCATGCAAACTAGCATATGTTTCAACACGTAGCTTTTTCTGATGAGTTCGCAGAAATGCCAGACGTGCTCCTTCAATTCTGACATATTGGTCAACTAAATACTGTTGGCAAAATTTACCTGACGCATGAAGCAAGCTGAAACCTTCTCTTATCGCCATACGGCAAGTAACAAACTGCAGTTGGGTTAATTTAAATCTACATTCCGTTCGATGACCCTGTTCATGCAGAAGAGTTTCATCATATCCTGACTCGCCATAAGGAAACAAATGCGGATATACTAATGGATCACACAACCTATGTAGCGTTGAGACAAATAATAAATTCTGCATATCAGATTTCCGTGAAAATATTCGCAAATTTCGATTTCCAGGTGGTTCACCATCCTCAGTTGCTTGATCCGTGTCAAGAATAAACAGCTGGGCGTAGGAGGATTCTGAAGGATGATCTGCATGCAATGGACCTACCCTATGATATATTGATCCATGTATTCGGAAGCAATATGGTCCGCGCCCTGTAGGCTCCGCAATTTTCGCTTCGAATGTTGCAAAAGCAAACGAACTATTTAGCTGCCGAATATTCTCCAAATAGTGTTCCCTGCCAAGAGCTCAAATCATTTTCTAAGACAGCTTTCAAAAACTCAGGTACACGTAATTCTTGAAGTTTAACTTTTCCGCCATGACAACATGTCGTAAGGCCATTTCTTACCTAGTAACAATTTCAACCAAATATTAAGACAATAAGTATGTATATACATTAGAGTGCGTCATTCTGAGGCAACCTTTTTTTTCAACTGAAAAACAGACTAAAAACTTTCGAAAATGTGAAAAAGAAAGTCACTCAAAAGATGAGCTCTTAATATTAATATTAAGAGGTGCCTATTTCAAATTTTCTGTTTTCCATATAAATTACATGGAAAAAAAAATCATTTCTTTTGTGGTGGTTTTTGTGCGGAGGTTATTATATGTGCACGCGATGGCTGCCAGTAGGGATGGTAAACTCGATTCCGATTCTACTCGAGAATCGAGTTTTCTCTTAAAATAATCGCCTTAGCATGCGCATATGTATGTATGTATCATATGTATGTACAATTCATAAAACTACGCAGTGCACATGCCAATGCAAACATTTGTAATTTGTAATATTCGTCATTCTCTTATTGTCATTTTGCTATCGAGCAGGCAACATTGTGGTCAGGGATAATGAGATGCCCAACTTATTTCAGTGTGAGAGCGCCTCAAAATAAGGGTTTTTTATAACATTTTCCATTGTGGCCACATCGAACAAAATAAGAATTTTTGGGCATTTAAATTAAAAAACCAACATTTATTACGATTGCAAATTATTATATATTGGACTTTTAATATATGGCGAAACTGCTTAAATCCTTTTTTATGACTCTATGATATACCTATTAAAAAAAAACTGATTTTTGATATTTCACTACCTAATAAGGTCAATTAATAAATGTTTTAATCATTTGTAATTGAAAACCATTTATTCTATGTATCAAATTGCAAAACGTTTCATGAAATATATTTAAATTTCGCATTTTCTTTGATTTTCATTGTTTTAAATATTTATTAGTGATCTTGAAGTTGGGGAACTCTTTATCTCTGATTGTGAATGTTAGATTTCGCACTTGCGCCTTCGCGTATGTGGGTATGTATGTAACGAAAGCAAATGACAGAAACATTTGTAATTATTCGTTCTCTTACATATATGCTCTTTTCTGTAGAAGCGCTGCTTATACTAGCTTAATGTAAAAATTGAAGAACTTTAAACCCAAATATATCAAAAGTGGTTTAATGAATTTAAAATCTGTAAAATTTGTGCAAAGTTTCAGATCGCACACTTTAATTTGATGTATTATTTGTCTCTGTACGTTTTGTAGATCTCTGGAAATAAGCGCCTTGTCTTAGAATAATATATAGATTCTACATATTAATAAGGTACATTTCAAGAGATGCTGACTCATGACATTCCGTCACGTTCATCTTCTAATCCATGTCTCTGTGTCAAGATTGTCTTCAAATTACAACTATTAGGGTAGTCATACATAACTCCCCCTTCGTTACTTTTAGGATTCTCCTGAATCCCTGTATTTGAAATTTTAATTTTAACATTATTTCGTTTGATTCACATAACTAGCAGTACAATTGCTATTATTATAATTATTATTAAAGTAAAATGTATTCCATATAAAACATGCTTATGATATTTTAATTCTTTAATTTCATTTAAGTTTCCTTTATCCCGAAGGTATGCCAATAGCTGTTCTGCCTTTAATATTGTTGAATCAAAATTGTTTTCGTTGCAGGGCCAGTTTCTATCTGTTATTTTATAGACTGCCGCAAATTTTGTAAGTTTTTCTAATGCTGTTACAAAGGATTGTGTTTTGAAATGGAATATACCTATATGAATTATCGCATTTCTATTGGTTGGAGTTTCAGTTAGATGAAATTTTGGTTTTATTTGTTTGCTACCGTATTTAATTTTTTGGCATTTTTGACAGTTGTTTATTATCAATTGTATTTCTTTCTTGAGTTTTGGAAATTATATTTTATCTTTTAATGTACTATAGGTTTCATTTAAAGCACTACGCACAGATTAATGTGTTAAAATAATATCTGTTTATGTAGTTCCTTTTCTTCTTCTATCTCTGAGGCTCTTTTTGTACATTTTGCAAATTTTAAACTTTTATCTTTAGCAAATATTTCAATTAGTTATTTTTGCATTTTATGATAATCCTCTGCGGATACTGTGGAAAATATTCCCACTATTCCGTTATATCTTTTTAATATTTCCTTGTTCTCTTCCTCTGCCTCCTCCGGTGGGTACTACGTCGAATACTTTCAGAGCTGTAGTGTTTTCGTCCATTCGGACAACATGACCTAGCAGGGGTAGCCGCTGTCTCTTAATTCGCTGAAGTATGTCAATGTCGTCGTATAACTCATACAGCTCATCGTTTCATCGAATGCAATATTCGCCGACGCCAACGCGTAAAGGGCCATAAATCTTTCGCAGAACTTTTCTCTCGAAAACTAGCAACGTCAACTCATTAGTTGTTGTCATCGTCCAGGCCTCTGCACCTTATAACAGGACGGGAATTAATAGTGGCTTATAGAGTTTGGTTTTTGTTCGTCGAGAGAGGACTTTACTTCTCAATTTCCTACTCAGTCCGAAGTAGTACCTGTTGGCAAGAGTTATCCTGCGTTCGATTTCAAGGCTGACATTGTTGGTGGTGTTTACGCTGGTTCCAAGATAGACGAAATTATCTATGACTTCAAAGTTATGACTGTCAACAGTGACGTGAGAGCCAAGTCGCGAGTGCGACGACTGTTTGTTTGATGACAGTAGATATTTCGCCTTGCTCTCGTTCATTGCCAGACCCATTTGTTTTGCTTCCTTGTCTAGTCTGGAGAAAGCAGAAGTTGAGGCCGATGATATTAATATCATCGGCATACGCCAGCAGCTGTACACTCTTATAAAAGATTATACCTGCTCGATTAAGTTCTGCAGCGCGAATTATTTTCTCCAGCAGCAGATTGAAGAACTCGCACGATAGAGAGTCGCCTTGTCTGAAACTTCGTTTGGTATCGAACGGCTCGGAGAGGTCCTTCCCGATCCTGACGGAGCTTTTGGTCTTGCTCAACGCCAGTTTACACAGCCGTATTCGTTTTGCGGGGATACCAAATTCAGACATCGCGACACAAAGGCAGCTTCATTTCGTGCTGTCGAAAGCAGCGTTGAAATCGACGAAGGGGGGGTGTGAGTCGATTCTTCTTTCACGGGCCTTTTCCAAAATTTGGCTCATGGTGAATATCTGGTTGGATGTTGATTTACCAGGTCTAAAGCCACACTGATAAGGTCCAATCAGTTTGTTGACGATGGGCTTTAATTTTTTACACAATACGCTCGTTAGAACCTTATACGCGAAGTTGAGAAGGCTTTTCCCACGGTAGTTGGCGCAGATTGTGGAGTCTCACTTTTTGTGGATTGTGCAGAGCACACTTAAATTGCAGTCGTTGGGCATACTTTCGTCCGACCATATTTTACAAAGAAGCTGATGCATGCTCCTTATCAGTTCTTCGCCGCCGTGTTTGAATAGCTCGGCCGGCAATCCATCGGCCCCCTCTTCTTTGTTGTTCTTCAGACAGGCAATTGCTATTCCAACTACCCAGAGGATACTTGGTCAAAGACCGGAAGTCGTGAGCTGCTTGAGACATATGTAAAAGAATCGTTTCTGGTCACTCCCAAGTAAATGGGGATCAGAGAACTTTCATCACTTGCGTGAACTTCAACACATAACTCCATCCTCCATCCTTGAGGGCTATATGTCAATTTAATTTGACTTCTGCGTTTATTGACGACTTCTTCTTTAACTGGAAAATGCTCAGGTAGTTCTTTACTGCTGAATGAATTGTATCTGACAATAGCAGGTTGGATTCATTGTCGTTACCTTTTTTTTGGCGAGTTCTCAATTCCATTCAAGAAATCGGCTACAATATTAGTTTTTCCTTTTAAATATTCTATTTCAAAATTGTATTCCTGTAATTTTAATAACCAACTCTGACGGCGTTGGGAAAAATGATTTCCTTTATAAATGTTTTTATACATATGTATAAACCTGCCTCTTCAATCACTCTATCTACTAAAAAACCACATCAAAATCCGTTTCATAGTTTTAAAGATTTAAGCATACAAAGGCACATGGGACAGAAAAATCGACTTTCTTTCATACTGTGTATTGATAATTAGTTTCACTTATTTTCACGTCTTTTATCTTTTTCTTTAACAATTTCTGTTTAGATCACCCTTTTATTTTCTTAATGTATCTTATTCATAAAATATAATATTAATTTTCAATATTTAATTTAATCTTACATTACTTCTCTGCATCTTCTTCGAAGCCGCTGTTGCTACTGATAATGTTGTTGTTATTGTTGTAGCTGCTGCTGGTGTTGATGTTAATGGTGCTGCTTGCTGTTCTGATTTTTTCTTGTTTTTATAAATATTTGTATTTTATTTCGCTGCTTTTTTTGTTTTTGTGTTGTTTTTTTACTTTTGCTTATGCTCTTGTTCTCTGTCTCTTACTCATGCTATTACATACATTTTACTGCGCTGTTAGACGTTGCAATTGACATTCACTCACTATTGAGTTTCGTTACTAAAATGTTATTATATTATAAATGTTCGTATATTATATTTTCTTTTTTTTATTTGTGTATAAATGCAGTTTTTTTGTTGGCTTTTTTAATTTTTTTTCTTTTGCAATTGTTATTAATAATTTTTGTAACTTCTGTTAACAATTGTAGAGATAATAATAATTTAAAACTCACTTAAGCTAAAAGATACATTTCAAAAAATGCAGACTTGTGATATTCCATCACGTTCAGCTTCTAATCCATGCTTCTGCCGCATGGTTGTTTTCAAATTACAATTATTAGGGTAATCATACATAACTCGCGTGATTTGTCAAAAAAAAGTCCGGGTGGGACACATCTGGACTGTAGGGCGGCTGTGGAAGCGTTGGGATGCCGGCCTTGGTTAGATAGCTGTTCACAAGAAAAGCGGTGTGAGTCGGGGCATTGTCGTGGAGCAACTTCCAAATGGGTTACGATGTCTTGTCTTTTGAGGACTTCCACGATTTCATTTGGATTTGCTCATTCTTCCGGTCTTCATCAGCGAACTCTTCCCGGTCCTTCAAAAAGGTCTGGTGCCATTGAAACACACCACTTCTTGGTAAAGCAACATCTGGGTAAGCGTGCTTGATCATATCAAAGGTTTCTGTAGCAGATTTACCGAGTTTCACACAGAATTTAATCGTGTACCTCTGCTTTAACGAATGCTGCATTTTCGGCTTGCACCACTAACAGAAACTGGTCGCGCGAATTACGAAACAATTTTAGACGACCGGCTCTTTAGAGTGTCAGAATAAATGTGTCTATTTATTTCAAAGATTTTCTTCCATTTGTAGTTTTACAAAAATTCTTATCTTCTAATTTACAAAATTCTTATCTGTGGGAAAATTCTACAGTGCTGCTTATCCTTTATTACTATCATGTGGCTGCATTTGCATTTAATATTTATTTAGGATCAGTGTTTCTTCTCATATCCTAATTTTACATATCTTCTGGTTTTCTTAAATAAATGTATCTTCTTATCTACCAGACTATTTTCACACCATCTGTGTTTGCTGTTGTTCTTGGGTTAGCATGGGATGTAACTCTAGTATTTTTTCCCTGTCTTGTTCTATTGTTGTTTTTAAATATTTAAATGTTTTTTGCAAAATATTTATTTGTTTGAACTTGTTGGTTTAAGGTTGTAATAGAAT
>NW_026089622.1:16762375-16860767 GCF_024586455.1 Bactrocera neohumeralis
CCGCAACTTGAAGATTGAGCGCACTAGGTAACATATAACGGCGCTTAGATTTCAAGTCGACTCTTACGGGCTCCACCTGCCAATAAGAATGATTATTGAAACGCAACTTTATAGTATTAAAACAGAGAATCTTTTATTAAAAATAAAACTAAAATAATCGTTCCTTATATAAAAACTAATGTGAAGGATAAATCTGATGCTGTCTAATAAGTTTCTTAATATCAGTTTCCAATTTACTCAAGAACAGTCGCAAATCGCAACGGTCGGTAAAAAGCAAACGATTTCAATTTTTAGTAAGCAGTGTTGTCACAGCACTAAATCCACGTTCACACAAGTATGACGATGGGAATGCTATCAGGAATCGTTGAACGATTGACCACAATCCAGGGTACAATTGCGAGATCGGTTTTTGTAGCCAAAATTCTTGCTAACCACTTTTGAACTTGATTTTTATTTCCTCGTTTATTGTCAATTCTATAAGTTCTTCTTCCAGCTGAGGTGACATTGCTGTGTTGACATTTGAAAACGGATCCAACACCCAGTCTGGTATTTCCAAATTCAAAATGTCCTGATGTCGTTCGGTGAAGTCAATGTGGAGGTTTTCCAAATGTTGGCAGTAGACAAACAATTCGTCGTTACTGAATGATACTGATAAATTCGGAAAATTGTGAAACTCACGTCTGCCCAGATTCGACGCTTTTTGTTTTAATTAAATTTAGTTTATCGGCTTGCAGTTGGAGATTCATGTCGTTGAACAATTTATACAGGTCTGTCATGAAAGCTATATCATTCTTTGATGTTATGAGCTTGTCTTGAAATTCTGTATCTTCAGCTTCCAAGCACTCTACAACAGAGTCAAACAGGTTGTAGAATCGAGTCAGACAATTGCCTCTTGATAGCCAACGAACTTCAGTATGAAACAACAATCGATTGAAATCCTCGTCATTAGTAACACAAAGCTGATGAAATAATCTATCATTCAAAGAGCTGTTGCGGATTTTATTGACTGCTTTGATGACATATTGCAGTGATTGAAACAGTTTTTCACTTAAGTTTCTAGCAACTTAATGTTGTCTATGAATAACGCAATGTACACCAAAGACATCTGGAATTTTATTTTTTAAGTACGCTATGAAGCCTTTATGGCACCCTGTCATAGCCGGAGCGCCATCCGTAGCAACTGAAATAATATTTTTCAAAGGAATTTCTTTCTCATCGCAAAACTTTTCCAATATGCATATTAAATATGGTTTCGCCTTTTGTATCGATCTCTAAATTTCTATCAAATAATAGTTATTTACATATTTTCTCATCTTTAATAAAGCTCGCGTAAGACAACAACAATGCTTCATTAGTTGGTAAAGTGGACTCATGCAGCTGAATTGAAAATTGACTTGACCTCAGGTGATCGTACAATGATTCTTCAATGTTTTCAGCCATTTCATCAATTCGTCTATGCACAGACTATTACTCAAAGGAATTTTTCGGATAATATATGTGGCCGGTTTATGAAGCACGGTAGTTATTACTTCATTTATTGCTGGCAATATTAACTCTTTTCCGATGTTATGTGGTTTGCCTTTTTGAGCAATTAACAAAAAGATACTGTACGAAGCTCGAAGTCCGTCGTCATCTTGTTTAGCAGCCGCCAAAAATAGTTTTGCTACACTTGGCTGAGTATTATGCTTCTTCTCGAGGTCTTGAAAATATGCTACATTCTTGTCTCTCTTATCTGGATGCATTTTATTCAAATGATCTTGCAGTCTTGAAGTCTTCATTGCTTCATTCGAAAATGTTTTAAGACATAGAAGACACAAAGGCGAGGATGGGTTTGTGAGATTTTCAATGAATCCGAATTTAATGTATTCCGCACAGTATTGCCGTATCTTCTTTTTTACTTCCGACATTGTTTTGCTTTGAGAAATACGTTTAACTTCGCGAGTAGTGTAAAGGAGGCGTAAGTAATGCTCATCTATTGCACGCAAACCCACAAATGAATATAAAATAAATATTACATTGTTTATATAGGAATGCTTAAGCACAATTATTATATAGTAGTCCAAAAATATGAATTCTTATTTTTCCTAGAAATACATTTGTAAAAGAAGGATCTTTCCCCTTTTCGTATTATCTTATTTTTCCCAGAAATACATTTGAAAAAGAAAGGATCTTTATCTTTTTTTTATTTTCCCCAGAAATACATTTGTAAGAAAGGATAAAGATCCTTTTTTTATTTTCCACATAAAAGATTTAAGGAGTTCAAGCTCAAAACGTGCGTTACATCAGCTACCTACCCGACGTCATTTCGCAAGTGTTAAAATAAATTATTCAAGAGCTCAAAGCATTCGCTACATCAGCTCGAACCTACCTACCCTACACCTTTGCGCAAATGATTATATTATGATAGCAAATGCCCACATACAGATTTGGCAATGGCAATAGCAATACGTTTGACAGTTAGTATTCTATAAATTCTATCCTGTCGAGATGCCCCGTTATGAAACGGAGCGACCGATTGACATGATTTTCATTTTTTCTATATTCAATAAAATAGGACAGATATATGAACTTTGCGGAGAGAAATATAGAATGAATTTGAGCAATCTTTTAATTAATATTAGTTAATGTTCACAAGTTGTTGTTGAGAGTCGAGAGCTCATGTAGTCGTTGTCTAAGGGGCCTCCTAGCTAAATAAAATTACAAATAACCCCCCAGGCCTCTACACAACGCCCCCATTTTCTTTCTGGGTCTCTTACCGCCCCCCTTGATACCTGCAGCGTCCACAAGGGGGCGTTATCGCCCACTTTGGGAAACACTGATCTAGATGATAGCTGCCAGTACTGTGCCAAGTGTGGAGAAACTGCACACTTTGCGAAGTCGTGCAATAAGAATCCGTCGTGTAGTGCATGCAAGAAAAAAGGCAGGGAAAACACCGACCATGAAATTGGTAGTAAAAAGTGCCCGCTCTACCAACAATCATGTAGAAGCAGCAAAAAATATGAGTGTCATACAACTCAATCTCAATCACTGCGAGGCTGCACAAGAACTTCTTAAGCAGACGGCTTATGAGGAAAATGTCGATGCAGCTATGCTCAGTGAACAGTATAAAAATATAAGCGGCGCAACATGGATCTCTGACAACACGAAAAAATCTGGTATATGGGCATGTGGAGGGAAAGTGTTTCGAGCGAAAATCTCTGGGATAAACTTCTACAGTTGCTACAACCATCATGCATATCGCATAGTGACTTTAATAAAACTCTTGACGAATTGGTCACAGAAGTTTTATCAACTACAAGGAACGTGGTCGCAGGCGATTTTAATGATTTGGCTATGGAGTGGGGTAGCATATGTACAAATAGGCGTGGAGATGCCCTACTAAAGGCATTCTCGTCGCTAGACATGGTGTTACTGAACACCGGCAATCAGAAACCTTCGAGAAGAACGACCGGACATACACACAGTGACTATTATGCAATTATGTTTGAAATCCAAGACTCAGTGAACAATCGAAGGAGTATGCCTACTTAGACGGGACAAAGGAAAGGATGGAATATATAAACCCTTAATGTCGAACTATTCAAGCTCTCGTTAGATGATAATCTAACATGTCTGGAAGATGTAGACCGACAGGTGGAGATTTTAGTGAGGCACGTTAGTAAAGCATGCGACGCTTCTATGAGTAGGAAGAAAAATGGCACCCATTGAAAGCCTGTTTACTGGTGGAGTGAGGAGATCGACACATTACGAAAGGAGTGCCATAAAGCGATAAGAAGTTGCCAAAGGAGTCGGGGACTCACAGAGCAAACGCAATTACGCGCATGCTTTAAAAGAAAACGAAGCGATCTTAAAAAAGCAACTAAAAAAGTAAATATTCCTGCTTTAAAGAACTCTGCGGAAAAATCGTTGAAAACCCATGGGGTGGTGCTTAGAAGCTGGTAATGACAAAAATAAGAGGTAGCAAAGGAGAAGCACCAACGTTCCCAGTACTATTAAAACCCGTTGTGGAAAGAACCGAACGGGTAGCATGCAAGAACCTGCTGAAACAGAAAACATAGTAGTCATGGATGTGGAGGTTATAGAAAGCACCAGGCGTGATTTGTATTCCAACTAAGGCCTTAAAGATTGCCATAATGAGCAATGCGAGAACATTCATATAATTGTTTACGCGGTGTTTACAAAAAGGTGTATTCCTAAAAACCTGGAAAAAGCAGAGACTGGTCTTGTTGCAGAAACGAAATAAATCAGCCGGAGATCCCAGCTCATATCGACCACTCTGTATGCTGGATACTATGGGCAACATACTAGAGCGGATATTCTGTGCACGATTAGAGCTGCATTTCGAAAATGAAGATAAGGAAGGTCTGTCCGACTAGCAGTATGGATTCCGCAAGCAGAGATCAACCACCGATGCGATCAAGAAGCTTACTGGCATAGCTATCAAGGCAATTGAGGGTCAAGATGGCTGTATGGTACGAAGGAATACTGCGCAGTAGCTAGCTTTGGGAAACACTGTTGTATATATTAAATTACATACATACATAAGAGGACAACGGAAAGTACAATTTCTTTCTATTTCGTTTTCGTTCTCTCTCTCTATTTTGAAAGAATATAAACACACAATATAAACGGCATACAATCTGCCTATGCTATATCCTACCTACATTGGGTCAATTAATTATTACAAAATTATTAAAAAAAGTGGCGAGACAGTGTCTCGGCCGAGTGCTCGTTTCGTTTAAACAGTAAGGCGAGTAATGAACCGAGTCAGTGGGCGAGTATAGTGGCGAGAGAATCACTAGAATCTCATTTTGTTTACTAGACCGAGTGATTAGTTTTCTTCACTCTTTTGCCCCTTCTGAGCTAATCACTGACTCGCTCGTTGCATGTGAACACGCGTTCGGTCTTCACTCACCACTCGGTCGATTTTTATGTTGTTTATTTAGTTTCAATTGCATTTTGCATTGTGAAAGAATTGAAAATCCCACAACTCTTTTATGAGATGCGGTAGAACTTTATTAAAAATTCTTTAAAAATGTCTTTTTCTACCAAACATTGTAAATAAAACTTTGAAAAACTTCACTGTCTAACGAGATGAACAAAATACGTGTAAACCTCAACTCGCCAACGCAACTCTCTCGACCGAGTATCATACTCGGTCAGAATACTGTCTCGCCACTGTACTCGGTATGTGTAGCAAGGCCATAACGAGCTCTCAATCGCTTAATAACATAAGCATAATAATAAATACAGTGCACTCGCGGTAACGTGAACTAATTAAAACCAAGGGAGTTCACGTTAGTGAAAATGTTCACGTTAGCGATTGTCGAATTTGAAGACGCAAAATAACTTCAAATTGCTAAATTCAGGATTTTTACACATTTAACCTTCATCCAACAACACTATTTTTACATACGTATAAAACAACTGGACTACAGATCTCATTCATGTTTATTTCTTAACAAGTTCCTTTCTTCATCAAGAATCGTTAAAAAAATTAATTTTGTTCATATAACGGTTATTATTATTATATATTTGCAATTAAATGCACGTAAGGCACAGATTTTTCCGGTGTTCGGGACATGTTGGCAAATGGCATTTTTCGCAAACAGCTTTAACTTTTTTGTCCCGATTTCTTGGGCACAGTGCACATCTCGCCTGCTTTTGTGATTTTTGCGGCGGTTCGTCTGCAGAAACTTCCTTTGTGATGCCCAGAATATCCCGAATACTGCTGGCTAGTTCTCTAGGTAAAATTGTTTGCAAACGACGTTCCATATGCGGTCTGGCTAATTGTGACGCCACCTTTTTTAAGTATTCACTACGCATCTTTGCTGCTGAAATATTTGGATGATTGGTGTCAAAATACAGAACCATCGAGTTTATACCAGCTTGGTCAATCATGGCATAAAAGTAACGAAGAGGCCAACGTCTTGTACGTCTAGCCGAAGTATATGAATGCATCAATTTGTCGAATGTATCGACACCACCTTTCGTCGCATTATAATCGTGTATTATTTCTGGCTTACTTGTTTCTGGGTTTGTTTCAGCTTTGTAGTGCATAGTTGAAAGTAGTATAACTGCCTTATTCTTCTTTGGAGTAAAAGAAACAAGTGTTTTTTCCTGATCGAAAGCAAACTGAGATGTTAGTGGTTGCTTTCTTTTATGAGCCACAAAGCATGGAGGAATTTCCGGTTTGTTTTTACGTAGAGTTCCGATGGTTGTTAGGTTATAATCCTTCAATAACTCATCAGCAAGAAGTATAGATGCAAACCAATTATCATAGGTAACATTGCGGCCGGAACCTTTAATAGTTTGGACTAGCTTCTTCACATAATCTGCTGCTGTTTTTTGCTCTGTTCTCTTGCCAATATAAGGAATCGCATCAAACATATAGTACGTCTTAGCATCGCAAATGGTTACTATTTTTAGTCCATATTTATCGGGCTTTGAAGCAATGTATACCCGAAAAGGACATTTTCCTCGAAAACTCAAAAGTTGTTCGTCAATGGTCAAATAAAATCGTGGGTGGTATGAATTTCGGCAATTCTTCTTCCTCTTCTTAATTGGCGTAGAAACCGCTTAAGCGATTATAGCCGAGTTAACAACAGCGCGCCAGTCGTTTCTTCTTCTCGCTACGTGGCGCCAATTGGATATTCCAAGCGAAGCCAGGTCCTTCTCCACTTGGTCCTTCCAACGGAGTGGAGGTCTTCCTCTTCCTCTGCTTCCCCCGGCGGGTACTGCGTCGAATATTTTCAGAGCTGGAGTGTTTTCGTCCATCCGGACAACATGACCTAGCCAGCGTAGCCGCTGTCTTTTAATTCGCTGAACTATGTCGATGTCGTCGTATATCTCGTACAGCTCATCGTTCCATCGAATGCGGTATTCGCCGTGGCTAACGCGCAAAGGACCATAAATCTTTCGCAGAACTTTTCTCTCGAAAACTCGCAACGTCGACTCATCCGTTGTTGACATCGTTCAAGACTCTGCACCATACAGCAGGACGAGAATTATGAGTGACTTATAGAGTTTGGTTTTTGTTTGTCGAGAGAGGACTTTGCTTCTCAATTGCCTACTCAGTCCGAAGTAGCACCTGTTGGCAAGAGTTATCCTGCGTTGGATTTCTAGGCTGACATTGTTGGTGGTGTTTACGCTGGTTCCAAGATAGACGAAATTATCTACGACTTCAAAGTTATGACTGTCAACAGTGACGTGAGTGCCAAGTCGCGAATGCGACGACTGTTTGTTTGATGACAGGAGATATTTCGTCTTGCCCTCGTTCACTGCCAGACCCATTTTCTGTGCTTCCTTGTCCAGCCTGGAGAAAGCAGAACTAACGGCGCGGGTGTTGAGGCCGATGATATCAATATCATCGGCATACGCCAACAGCTGTACACTCTTATAGAAGATGGTACCTTCTCTATTTAGTTCTGCGGCTCGAACTATTTTCTCCAAAAGCAGGTTGAAAAAGTCACACGATAGGGAATCGCCTTGTCTGAAACCTCGTTTGGTATCGAACGGCTCGGAGAGGTCCTTCCCGATCCTGACGGAGCTTTTGGTGTTACTCAACGTCAGTTTACACAGCCGTATTAGTTTTGCGGGGATACCAAATTCAGACATCGCGGCATAAAGGCAGCTCCTTTTCGTGCTGTCGAAAGCAGCTTTGAAATCGACGAAGAGGTGGTGTGTGTCGATTCTCCTTTCACGGGTCTTTTCCAAGATTTGGCGCATGGTGAATATCTGGTCGGTTGTTGATTTGCCAGGTCTGAAGCCACACTGATAAGGTCCAATCAGTTTGTTGACGGTGGGCTTTAATCTTTCACACAATACGCTCGATAGAACCTTATATGCGATGTTGAGGAGGCTAATCCCACGGTAGTTGGCGCAGATTGTGGGGTCTCCTTTTTTATGGATTGGGCATAGCACACTTAAATTCCAATCGTTGGGCATGCTTTCGTCCGACCATATTTTACAAAGAAGCTGATGCATGCTCCTTATCAGTTCTTCGCCGCCGTGTTTGAATAGCTCGGCCGGCAATCCGTCGGCCCCTGCCGCTTTGTTGTTCTTCAGGCGGGCAATTGCTATTCGAACTTCTTCATGGTCGGGTAATGGAACGTCTGCTCCATCGTCATCGATTGGGGAATCAGGTTCGCCTTCTCCTGGTGTTGTGCGTTCACTGCCATTCAGCAGGCTGGAGAAGTGTTCCCTCCATAATTTAAGTATGCTCTGGGCATCAGTGACTAGATCACCTTTAGGGGTTCTACAGGAATACGCTCCGGTCTTGAAACCTTCCGTAAGCCGCCGCATTTTTTCGTAGAATTTTCGAGCATTACCCCTGTCGGCCAGCTTATCAAGCTCTTCGTACTCACGCATTTCAGCCTCTTTCTTCTTCTGTCTACAAATGCGTCTCGCTTCCTCTTCAACTCTCGGTATCTATCCCATCCCGCACGTGTAGTGGTCGATCGTAACGTTGCGAGGTAGGCAGCCTGTTTTCTCTCCGCTGCGACACGGCACTCCTCGTCGTACCAGCTGTTCTTTTGCACTTTCCGAAAACCAATGGTTTCGGTTGCAGCTGTACGTAAGGAGTTTGAAATGTCGTCCCACAGTTCCCTTATACCGAGTTGTTGACGAGTGCTCTCAGATAGCAGGAGTGCAAGCCGAGTAGAAAATCGTTCGGCTGTCTGTTGTGATTGCAGCTTCTCGACGTCGAACCTTCCTTGTGTTTGGTGGCGCGCGTTTTTTGCTGCACAGAGGCGGGTGCGGATCTTAGCTGCAACAAGATAGTTGTCCGAGTCGATGTTAGGACCTCGGAGCGCACGCACATCTAAAACACTGGAGACGTGTCTTCCGTCTATCACAACATGATCGATCTGGTTGGTAGTTTTTCGATCCGGAGACAGCCAGGTAGCTTGATGAATCTTCTTATGCTGGAATCTAGTACTACAGATAACCATATTTCGGGCCCCGGCGAAGTCAATCAGCCTCAACCCATTTGGGGATGTTTCGTCGTGGAGGCTGAATTTACCGACCGTAGTGCCAAATATACCGCCCACCCTGGCGTTAAAGTCGCCAAGCACGATTTTGACATCGTGGCGGGGGCAGCTCTCATAAGCGCGCTCCAAGCGCTCATAGAAGGCATCTTTGGTCACATCGTCCTTCTCTTCCGTCGGGGCGTGGGCGCAAATCAGCGATATGTTGAAGAACCTCGCTTTGATGCGGATTGTGGCTAGACGTTCATTCACCGCAGTGAATGATAGTACTCGGCGACGGAGTCTCTCTCCCACCACGAATCCTACACCAAACTTGCGCTCCTTTATATGGCCACTGTAGTAAATGTCACAAGGACCTACTCGTCTCTGTCCTTGTCCCGTCCATCGCATTTCAGCCGTTATTTTCACGAGAACATCAACCAGCTGAGCAGCGGCACCTTCCCAATTAAGGAACCGGCCACTCCAGGTGCATGCGCTCTAATCATAATCCTGATTTCGTTTGTCATGGTCGTCATCAAAAGGGGGGTCTCTAATCCGGGGAAGTTGGTATTTTTCCATTGGGGGTGTTTTTTATGTGGCGGGTCCCAAATTCAGCGCACAACCCTTGTAGGGAATGTTTCGCCTTCTCACTTTAGCTCGCCTTCGAACGGATGTTCTTAGGCTACCCAGAGGATACTTGGTCAAAGACCGGAAGTAGTGAGCTGCTTGAGCCATGTGTAAAAGAATCGTTTCTGGCCACTCCCAAGTGAATGGCGATCAGAGAACTTTCCTCACTTGCGTGAACTTCTACACATGACATCATTCGGCAATTAGCTATAAATAATTCCCATATTTGTCTAAAAGCGGCAAAGGGGTCTACTCCACCTCTTTGAGTCTTGTCATCGAATCGTACGCAGTTCAGTAAAAATTGGAAACGATTTGCACTCATAATTGATTTGTAAACAGCAGCACTAAATGGTGACCACATATCGTTTGCACTTTTACGATTGTCTTTATTTATAGCAGAAAAGAGCAAAAGGCCTATCAACGCTTTGAATTCTGTACTATCAGTTTTATGAACATATCGTTGATTTTCATATTTTGGAGCACGGCGGTCAATTTCTTGATTAGTGTATAACACAACTAAGTCAATTATTTCCTCGTTAAGTAAAGTTGTAAATGCATCCTTTTCAGTTACAATGTTTTGAGCAGCACCCCTCGCCAGTCGTTGAATAGATACACAGATTTTGTTTCTGCGTGGTGTCTTACTCGAAGTTCGTGCAACAGTTGACCAAATATGTCCATTCTTACCTTTTAATAACGCTTTCGTTGGATTTACTGGATCATTATCGTCGTCACTTATGTCATCAACACCAATTTCGTCTTCTTCTTCTGAATGTATGGATAAATTAACCCCTACTTCGGATATCTCGCCATCTTCAGAACAGGACTCACCGTGAAAATCATCATCAACAAGATTTTGCAGTATGTTTTCAATTTCTTCATTTGAAATCGAAGCCATTTTTAGCTAAAAAAAAATAACATTTATTAAAGTTCCACAAAAAATTTGAACAATCACAAAGAGCAACATGGGGTGACTGATCACCCCAGCAGAACTTTTTATTGCGACAAGTGCATGCAAGCGACTGATTGTTCTCACTCTAATTGAGGAATAGATCAAGCGACAGAAACATACAACGAAGGAAACAAGAAATATTTACAGTTATCTACAACCGTGGGGTGACCCGTCACCCCTGTTGTCGTTTGAAGGTTAAATGTAAAAGTATTTTATTATTGCCATTAGTATGTTCATGGGAATGAACATATATATTAAATTGCGAATAAAATTTCACATAAGATTTATTCATTAAAAAAATCCGTTATCTTTTTCTGCTGCTTTTTCCTTTCTAATAGCTGAAATACTGCTTTCTCCCTTAAGCGTCTAAGTACACTCATGTCGCTCTGATCAACCATTGCATCTCCAGCGCATTGCAATGCCTTGTTAAAGATTTCAACTGCCTCACTTGCGGCAATTTTCTTTATGGGGTCTTCGGCAATACCATCATCATCGTCACTTTCTTCAATTTCGTGGATTTCGGTGATTTCATGGATTTCGGTGGTATCATCAACACAAGGGTCATCGTTCCACTCTCGAACCATTGGCAATGTAAACTCAACCTAAAATAGAAAAAAGTAATAATGATATCAAAGTGTGTCGTAAAACTTCTTCCTGAGGACTTAAGTCCTGAAGGAGATCAACTGACATTCGCATTAAAGAGTTTATTTCTGCACTCCATTTGTTAATGGAATGTTATATTCAGGGTCCTCCTCGTTTCCCATTAAACTTAAAATGTCTTTCCAACAATTGGCAAGAGTTTCTGTGCTGACCCGATCCCACGCGACAGATAAAAGGGTAACAGCATCTTTCAACGTTACATTTTTCATTGATTCAAGCAAATCTAAGTTTTTTGCTGCTATTGAAGCCAACAAACTGTTTCTGTAATATAACTTCGTTATTTTAATCGCATTTTGATCCATAGGTTGGATAAGAGGGGTGACATTTGGCGGCATAAACATGGCAATTATATTTCCATCTTCAGTTTTTAATTTTGCTTCACTTGGATGAGAGGGAGCGTTGGCAATAAGTAATAATGCCTTTATTGCTAAGTTCTTCCGCTTTAGAAACAATCTTACCTGGCCAAAAGCAAGAATTTATAATAATTATTAATTAAGCGAAAAAATTGTTTACCTGTGGCACAAAAGATTGATGGAACCAATGTTTAAAAATAGCAGACGTCATCCAGGCTGATTTCGAGTTCTTATAATCCGTAGGGCAACTAAAGTGTTTAAAGTTGCGTGGATTTTTTGCCTTACCAATTACTAAAAGTTTAAGTTTATGTGCACCCGATGCTTTTGCGCAACAGAGAAATGTTATACGCTGCTTCTCCGTCTTTGTTCCCGGAGCAGTTTTCTCATGCGATACATAGGGCTTATCTGGCAAAAGCTTCCAGAATAAACCAGATTCGTCAGCATTATACGATTGTCATTACATAACTCCATTTCCTCAATTTTTTGTTTTAGTTTCAGTTTAAATGGATCAACCAATTGAGGCTGCGATGAGAGTTTTTCTCCAGATACTTTAAGCAATCTAACTCCGTATCTTTTCTTAAATCTCTGAAGCCATTCGTCACTAGCATTGAATCCGGTCGCGTTTTCTTTAAGTAGGGAATGCAATTCTTTAGCCTTTTCTTTTAGCATTAATCCACTTACAGGACAATTCCTTTCGCGCACCCGGATGAACCAAAGGTATTGACTTTTTTCCATAGCTGGAAGCTCTGACGATTTTAAAGTTTTTCTTTTTCCCGGTCCTTGGTATGTATTATTCACGCATTTTAAAATGACTTCTTTTTTCTTTTTAATACTGCATATTGTTGACTTAGCGACATTATATTTTTTTGCTAAGTTAGTCACACTTGTTCCTTTTTTCAGACTGTCTAAAATGTCTGCTTTTTCTTTTAATTGCAAACACTTCGATTTTTTAGAACTCATTCCGATTGATTGATCACTCCGCGAAAGAAAAAACCTTCAACTGAAGTAAGTCGTTGTCATATGGTAAAAAGTTGCGCAAATTTTTCAATATTAGGGGATTCCCCGAACTTAAAAAATAAAATTTAATGTATTCGGTGTTGTTCGTATGTTAATAAAAAGTGTAGTGAACTAAAATTTTGTTCACGTTACTGAGCTTTCTAAGTAAGTTTGTTCACGTTACAGAGTAGTCAATGTAAAAAAAGCGTGTTCACGTTAGCCGGTGTTCACGTTAGACGGTGTTCACGTTACCGCGAGTGCACTGTACATACAAACAAGTCGTGCATAGTTACGTAAATAGCGAATTGATCTCTTCAACGAGCTCTCAATTGCACAAAACATAAGCACATACGTATATATGTATATCATACATGGGCGTTTTGACTCACATGAGCAGTTACTCTCAGCACACGTATTCTTACGCTCTTATTTGAGTTGCTATTGAGAGCGAAAAATCCAGTTTTGCACTGTGGGATAATGAATTGATTTTCCTGCCAGTTGCGCTGCAGACAGCAACGAGGTAACATAGGTAGTCGGTATGTTGATGTTTTTTTATGCCCTAGTATATTTTTGCCCCATTTGAAATGTATAACATAAGTAAATAAAATGTTATAATTTCAAAAATAAGGCTTGCCTCGGCATCGGAAATCATAAAGCAATATTTGTCATTCATTTTGAACAAACACATATAGGTACGCGCATAAATAGTGTCATAAAACAATCAAGCGGCGCACGATGTTGCTTCGCTGTTGTTTGCTAATCAACTGACTGCAAATGTTCTTTGTCCCATGGTAGCCACTTTACGCTCGCGGTTACCAATACATCCATATATTTCATTTGCCCATCTCTGATGTATATACTTACAAGTCCAAGAATTAGGGTGTACCTAATTACAAATTATTGGGACATCAATAATTTTAATAAATATCGGGTGATTTTTTAAGAGCTTGATAACTTTTTTTAAAAAAAACGCATAAAATTTGCAAAATCTCATCGGTTCTTTATTTGAAACGTTAGATTGGTTCATGACATTTACTTTTTGAAGATAATTTCATTTAAATGTTGACCGCGGCTGCGTCTTAGGTGGTCCATTCGGAAAGTCCAATTTTGGGCAACTTTTTCGAGCATTTCGGCCGCAATAGCCCGAATTTCTTCGGAAATGTTGTCTTCCAAAGCTGGAATAGTTGCTGGCTTATTTCTGTAGACTTTAGACTTGACGTAGCCCCACAAAAAATAGTCTAAAGGCGTTAAATCGCATGATCTTGGTGGCCAACTGCCCATGCATCCCGAAAAATGCACTGTTTGGTGTGGTTTGTACGCTGGTGGAATCATTGGACCGTATTTTTTCAAAGATGCTGTTGGACGCAACGTTACGGTGAATGGCGATCGCTATCGTTCGATGCTAACAAACTTTTTGTTGCCAAAAATGGAAGAACTGAACTTGGTTGACATGTGGTTTCAACAAGATGGCGCTACATGCCACACAGCTCGCGATTCTATGGCCATTTTGAGGGAAAACTTCGGAGAACAATTCATCTCAAGAAATGGACCCGTAAGTTGGCCACCAAGATCATGCGATTTAACGCCTTTAGACTATTTTTTTGTGGGGCTACGTCAAGTCTAAAGTCTACAGAAATAAGCCAGCAACTATTCCAGCTTTGGAAGACAACATTTCCGAAGAAATTCGGGCTATTCCGGCCGAAATGCTCGAAAAAGTTGCCCAAAATTGGACTTTCCGAATGGACCACCTAAGACGCAGCCGCGGTCAACATTTAAATGAAATTATCTTCAAAAAGTAAATGTCATGAACCAATCTAACGTTTCAAATAAAGAACCGATGAGATTTTGCAAATTTTATGCGTTTTTTAAAAAAAGTTATCAAGCTCTTAAAAAATCACCCGATAAAAAGCGCGATTTTTAAGAGTAATTAACAATTCAAACACATATTCAAAATAAAATACAAATAAAAATAATATGCAAGTTAATATAAAACGATATTAATAAAATATACGTTTTCCACCGATATAATCAGAAAAAAACTCTTATTTATTTAAAAGAGTTTTCAATTTATTATACTTTATCGCTTCGATTAGATAATATAAATCAGTTTACACTGAGGGAAATTTAATTCGTTTGACAAATATTTTAATATTTATTAAATTATAATAAAAAATGGTTAATAAAAAAAAGAAAATCGAAACATACCTTCAGGATCTACACGCTCAAAACAGTTTGTAAAATTTATTTCACAAAGAGACAGTTTATTAAGAAACTGCATTAGATTTGCCCATTCAAAGTTTCATGGAAACTCTGAATAGTTCTTCCTCTTCTTTACTTTACTAACAACAGCGCGCCAATCGTTTCTTCTTTTCGCAAGGTGGCTACAATTGGAGATTCCAAACGAAGCCAAGTTCTTCTCCACCTGGTCCTTCCACAGGAGTGGAGGTCTTCCTTTTGGAGTGTCAATTGCCTACTTAGTCAGATGAAGGTTAATTTACTTAAATATGGTAAATTAATGAATAGAAGCCACTGGATATCGATGACTAAATGTGTATACAGATTCTCATAATTCCCGTACTGCTTGATTCCGATCGATCAGTTTGTGTGGCAGCTATATGTATAGTGGTCCGATATTGGGGTTCCGACAAATGAGCAGCTTCTTGAAGTGAAAGTGACGTTTGCAAAATAAAACGATATCTTAAAAACTGATGGACTAGTTCGTATATATACAGACAGACGGACAGACAGAAAGACAGATGGACATGGCTAAATCGACTCAGCTCAACATACTGATCATTTATACATATATATACTTTATAATGCGCTTCCTTCCGTTACAAACTTCATGGTAAACTTAATATACCCTGTTCAGGGTATAATAAATATCTACTTTTAAATATATTGAACATACATATATACACCCGCGGCCAAGCGTAACTTACCATTAAGAAATTTCTAGCGAAAACGTGTTCTATCACTCATTGTAACGGTACTTGTTGCGGTAATGGAATTTTTCCGTTAAGTTTTAATGAAGTGCTCTCTGACTTACACAAATATAAAATATTAAAAAAAATAAGTTCTGTCAAAAAAGTAAAGTAAACCAGAATTAAAAAAAATGTTAGAAAGTGTTTGGGAGGAGGAAATTTCAAGCAGTGTTTTGGAGAAACTTGTTGGGTCAATGCCTGCTCGTATCGAAGCTGTAATATCCGCTAGAGGTGGACCGACGCCATATTAGATTTCCCTTTATTCTTTTTGAATATGTTGTAATTCCATTTTCAATTGAAACAAAAAATGTTGTTAAGTTATTACAAGAATTAGTAATAATGAAATCAAAGACTTGTGTGCAAATAAAAAAAAGTTGTCTCAATTTAATTTTACAAATGGGCCAGATTAAAGTCAACAGTTAACCAAATATATTCGAGCCATCTATATATTCCCCGTATTCTATTAAATCCATAAAAAAAGTTACCCAAAGAACGAAAAAATTGAAAATAGTGAAAAAATATCAAGTGGTAAGTTACGCTTGGCCGCGGGTGTATGTACATAAACAGCCACATGCAATGCGCATCCAATAATAATAAAAACACCTTCATTTGAGCCCGATAAAGAGCTCGGCCAAAATTAAAAAGTCCTATATTTACAAAACAGGAAATATACAAAAAAGCCCTGTTCAAAATACAAGCAAATTAAAACAAAAATAATTGTAAGGAGGATGTAGTATATTCCCCCATATTAACAATTACAACAATTTGAGAATGAATAATTCTCAGCTCAGTGAAAGACTTTTCATTTCCCCCCCCCCACCAGCGGTAGGTTTTGATATAATCTTCATTGAGTTTATAACATTTTTAGTCCTTCGAGCCGAAAAAAGGAACTCGACCTAATTAAAAAGTGCTGTATTAATAAAACAGGCAATATATACAAAAGTCCTGTTCAAAATACAGGCAATTTAAGAAAAATTGTAAGACGGGTGTATATTCCCGCATAGTAAACTGAACACATAAGCCGTTTTAGCAAGAAACTAAATGCAGTGATCTAACTGCCATCCAAAGAAATATTCAGCGGCTGTGAGTCGAGGTACAGCAAGGTCAACTAGGCGACCAAATTAATATCCTCCAAGATTTCTTTGGAGAATATCAGCAGTTGATTAAAAGAGACGAAAAATGTTGCGGAAAAAACCATGGATATAAATGGGAAGAAAATTATTGATGCCCATGCAGATTTATCCGAACGGTGGCCATTGCGGAATGACATGACAAATGACCGAATAAAATCAGATACACTTGATATTAATCATGGAATCTCCATATACGAGAGGAAAATTCAACTCCTCAGAAAAGTAATGGAAGATCTCAACAAAATAACTACAATAAAAAGCGATGATATCAAAACTTTGAAATTTGCACGGCAGAGTATTTCGAGAATATTAAACATTGCAAAGCGGGATTACAAGGAGAGCCCGAAGTTACTTATACGTAGTTCTCTTGCGTGATGTGCTGTTAGAAGACTTTACTGTAGAAGAAGAACCGGAAATTTTTTCTACTTTGACTCGGATTTAAAAAAATTACAGAAGTTCCAATCTTTTATTTATTTTCTATATATCTGTCTTCTGAAACGGAGAAAGAAACAACAGAAGTAATAGAGGAAGACAGGAAAAAAATGAAGTTGAAGAAAAATACCTAAAGAAATTTCATGAACCTTCAATAACTGGGGAAAACCAACTGAATTGGTAGCTTGGCATTTATATCTTCCAGCAGGCTCACATTTCAGAAACCTTCACTTTCCAGTCCAGCTTAAATCGTTTGAAGATAAGGACGAAGCTGAAATAATCGACCACATTTTTGAAGACGATGTTGAAGTATATGAGAAGGAAGAGGAAGTTCAAGTTTTGCACAAACCAACACAATTACCCAAAAGTGGGTATGTAGTAAAGTTTCTGTTGAGCCAAATCCTAATCTCACCAAACAAGGAAAAGATTTTGTAAATTATGAAAAGTAGCCAACAATTATAACTCGAATGATTCTGCAACGACAAACAATAGGAAGGGACCTCAACGTTCACACACATGTATTGAAATGCACACTTAAAACTCTGCCAACCATGAGCGGGTAAAAATCACGTGAAACAGTGGGTAGTAAAGTGAATAAATCTGTGGGTAGATTGCTGTAGGCCGCGTGAAGATTCTACCCACTTTCCCCTCACACGTACGTATACATGTGATCATACATCTCTGTTGCGCTCATTCAGCAGTGTCATATAAAAAAGTATATCTGTCCTGCTCTAATATCCCCAATCGCGGGCTGATGCATGGTTGAATTTTTTGATTCCTACTTTAAACATTTCTTAAAATTTCAAACAAATTTTTTTAATTTTTAAATTATTATTTTTAATGCAAACAATACACAATATATTTAATTAAAAAATAATTATTATTATCTGAAAACAGATTGTAACAAAATAAAGGTTATTGATACCTGCAAATAAATAATAATTACACTTAATTTGTAATATCTAAAGAAAAAGCAATATTAATTTTATAAAATGATAATAATATCTGAAAGAAAAGATTAATTAAATAAAAATAGTCATAAAATCTGAAAAGAAAATATAATTAAATAAAAATAATAATAACATCTGAAAGAAAGATAAATATTATTCATCATTTAAAATATAAAACAAACATTTGTTTTCACATATTAAGTATATTGGATTGTGCATAACTATTATAACTATTAGACTGCGCAGTCCAATTTCAAAGTACACACACTTTTTTCACATACTTACTTAACAATTGATATTTACTGCTATAAAACAAATGAAGTAATTATATGCAAAATCATTCACTTACCTTTTGTTGTTGTCCACTATTGACAATTATGTGCTTTTCGTTTTTATTACCCTTTTTTGGGATTTTCTTTTGTCACTATTGACAATTATGTTTTCTCCTTCGCACTCATTCAAATAAATAAAGAAATGAAAGAAACTTTTTATTATCGCATTTCTTCGTCTTAATTGGCGTAGACACCGCTTACGCGATTATAGCCGAGTTAACAACAGCGCGCCAGTCGTTTCTTCTTTTCGCTACGTGGCGCCAATTGGATATCCCAAGCGTAGCCAGGTCCTTCTCCACCTGGTCCTTCCAACGGAGTGGAGGTCTTCCCCTTCCTCTGCTTCCCCCGGCGGGTACAGCGTCGAATACTTTCAGAGCTGGAGTGTTGCCGTCCATTCGGACAACATGACCTAGCCAGCGTAGCCGCTGTCTTTTAATTCGCTGAACTATGTCAATGTCGTCATATATCTCGTACAGCTAATCGTTCTATCGCGTAGCTTGCCGCGCAGCGAGTGCGAAAACGAGGGAGGGAGTGGTAGTTGTGGTGGGAATGCCAAAGTGACCACCGTTGAGAAAGCGGATGCGCGTACGGGATCGCCGCGTTATTTGTGCGAAAATGAGGGAGGGAGCGGTAGTTGGAAGCGTTAATGTGGCCACCGCTGTGAAAGGTCATCCGGCTAGTAAGGCGAGCAAAGAAACGGACGTCGGTCGTGAAAAAGGAAGGAAGTGATTAAGAAGGTAGTTAATTAGGTGGGTCGGTTATTCGCGCTCACTCTCTTTTAGAGAGGGAAAAGGTGGCGACCAACGCAAAATTCGGGGAGGTCAGGTTAGACGTGACTTAACCGGAAGTTGGGTAATAGGGTTGTGGTTCAGGGGGTCCATACGGAGATCCCCTATGAGGAATTCATAGAGGAGCTACTCCGCCTGAACCTTCAGGACTTCAGCCCGGTGTCCCAAGGTAAGGATGGTCAGTCGTCTATGGAAGGTAGCCCCTGATGATAGCACCAATGTCGTCCGTGAGGGTACGTTGATGTCCCCTCTCTTGAAGGCAGGTAGGTGCTACATCAAGTGGTTTTCTTTCCGGATGCGACTGGCTGCTTCCGGGCATGGAATTTGATCATAGGTTGGATGAGTGTAGGGGTAGATCAGATGCTTGCCAGAGGTACGGTCAAGAAGGCCACAGAGCTGCCGGTTGCGTCAATGTATCTCATTGCTTTACTTTCGAGTAGTAGCCCATCCTGGGGCTGGATGCGAACGCCTCGTCCTCCATGTGGTTTAGTAAGGTATCTCGCCATTGCGTCTGGATACTAAAGCCACAGTCGAGGCGAGACATTAAGAGAATGGGTGCTGGCTAATAGCCTCCACATTGAGAATGAGCTGAGCGAGTGCGATGGGCCTGGGGGCGTGAGCGACTTTAGCGCTACGCTTATGATTCAGGCAGCAAGTAGGGCTTTCAACGTTAGATGGGAGCTTAAAGGAGGGTGGGGATTGAGTGATCATAATTTGATTCAAATTATGGTTATCCCCCAATCCCCTCCCTCGCCTTATGAGAGTTCATTGTGGCGATGGCGTACCATTGGTATTGACTGGAACCAATGTGGACTCACGGTTAGGAAAGTGGTATCTAGTATACTGCTTAGACAGTTTGAAAAGTAGGGGGTTGACGAGCAAATTACTCGTCTGTATGGGGTAGTTTGGGGTTAAATGATAGGGTACTTGGAGGTGTGATAGATATATGACTAGAAAGATTAAATGGTGGACGCGTGAGTTAACCTTGGAGAGGAGGACTATGGTTTGAGGCGAAAGTTTCAATGCGCCTGACATTCCAATTCTGGTAGGCTGTCCCAGCTTAGGTATGAATTTAGTTGTGCGGATAGGTAATATAAAGAAATGGTAGTGAAAGTTAAAGAGTACTAGAGGAGCTTCGTTAGGGAAAATAGGAACGACCCCTGGGGTTAGGTCTATAGGATCTGCCGTAGTCGTAGGAGAAAGGATGTCACCTCTCTTCGCATCGGTAACACTCTGTTATTGTCGTGTGGAGACTGTGCGGAGGCTCTGTTAGGTGCGTTCTTACCCAGGTCGAAGATGCAGGTACCTCAAGCACAAGAGGTTCCTGTCCCTCCATTAGTTGATGGCGATTTGGCGTACGCCTTTGGCATGGTTAGGTCTAAACGGTCCCCAGGTTTTGATGGAGTCATTCGGGAATATCTGGAGGCCATTTATAATAAGTGCGTCTGGGAGGGATACTTTCCACGTGAGTGGAAAAGTGCTAGAAAGAGTCATGGTGGAACAGCTTCAGGAGCTAACGCGGGGTATGTGGTTAGATGGACAGTTTGGCTTCAGGAAAGGATGCAGTATAGAGGTTTTATGTTCAGAATGTCGTTAGAGAGAACGTCAACAAATATGCCCTTAGCATATTGCTTGTTTGCCTGTATGTCGCACCGTCTCAATGAATGCGATGCGGGTTTTGTTAGGTGCACCCTCTCTTGACCTGATCGTCATGCAGCGTGCAATTGCATTCAGGTTAAGAAGGGCTTGAGTGTGTCATTGCTGCGGAATGACAAGATTTCCGACGATGATGTGGAGAGGGAGGGATATCTAGGGAGCAAGAGGCTATAAATTATAGGGTTAGGTATAGGTGGCAAGATCGTTGGGACAATTGTTCTAATGGCCGAGGGACGCTGGCTTCGCTGAGGATAACCCAGACTTCAGATTTTGTTTGAGTCTGGGTTTTATGTTTACGGGGCATGGGCTATGAATGCATTTTTGCATCAGAGGTACCTATCGAATAGGTCGGGGTGTTTTTGTGGGGCGGGGGAAGAAAATTGGTCGCATTTAATTGCAGAATGCCCAATGTACTCGGACAGATTTTATCTGAGTCTGGGTTTTATGCACACGGGGCATAGCCCTCTGAATGCATTTTTGCATTCTGGGCGGTATGGGGATTAGCTGGACTGATTGAAGGACGACTAGATGTTAGTGGTGTGATCTCAACTAGTCGGAATATCGAAGAGTTAGGGTTGTTTGCGCGTGAACAGGTGCGAAGGCGGTTAGCTGGGAATTAGCGTTAGATTTTGTATGAGTGGTGTGTGTGTGTCGTATGTATGGGGTCCAACCCCTGGCCACTAGACTGATCGGAGACTTAATTCTGGTACCACGGGAGCAGGAGCCCTTGGAGGTTTCTCCAACCTGCTCATGCGGATTGGCCCCTCGGGGAGTATCGTGGTGGTTGTAGTTAAAACCCAAATGCGGGAAGCACTGACTTTGTCAGTTGAATGTGGAATTGCATTCCAACCGGGCGCCGGAATCAAAGCACGGCAGAGATATTAGCCATCGCGGTATAAATAAAGCTACTTTTCGTGCTGTCAAAGGCATTCGACGAAGAGGTGGTGTGTGTCGATTCTCTTTTCACGTTTTTTTTTTACGATTTGGCGTATAGTGAATATCTGGTCAGTTGTTGATTTGCCATGTCTAAAACCACACTGATAAGGTCCAATTAGTTTGTTGACGATGGGCTTTAATCTTTCACACAATACGCTCGATAGAACCTTATATGCGATGTTGAGGAGGCTTATCCCACGGTAGTTGGCGCAGATTGTGGGGTCTCTCTTTTTGTGGATTGGGCAGAGCACACTTAAATTCCAATCGTTGGACATGCTTTCGTCCGACCATATTTTACAAAGAAGCTGATGCAGGCTTCTTATCAGTTCTCGCCTCCGTGTTTGCATAGCTTGGCCGGCAATCCATCGGCCCCTCCGCTTTGTTGTTCTTCAGGATGGTAATTGCTATTCGAACTTCTTCATGGTCAGGCAATGGAACGTCTGCTCCATCGTCATCGATTAGGGAATTGGGTTCGCCTTCTCCTGGCGTTGTGCGTTCACTGCCATTCAGCAGGCTGGAGAAGTGTTCCCTCCATAATTTAAGTATGCTCTGGGCATCAGTGACTAGATCACCTTTAGGGGTTCTACAGGAATACGCTCCGGTCTTGAAACCTTCCGTAAGCCGCCGCATTTTTTCGTAGAATTTTCGAGCATTACCCTTTTCGGCAAGCTTATCAAGCTCTTCGTACTCACGCCTTTCGGCTTGTTTCTTTCCCTAAACCTTCCTTGTGTTTGTTGACCTGTGTTTTTGCTGCACAGAAAGTGCAGCCGTGGTCCGATTCTCTCCATTTTCTTAATTTATTCCTTTTTTTTTAATTTTTATACTCTTGCAAACAGTTGCTACAAATTGTTATAGTTTTGTTCAACTAACGGTTGTACGTATCACCTAAAACTAATCGACATGGATATAGGGTTATATAGATAAAAATGATCAGGATGACGAGAAAAGCTGAAATGTCTATATGTCCTTCCGTCCGTCCGGGCAAACAGTAACTTGAGTAAAAATTTAAATATCGTGATAAAACTTGGTGTGCAGGTTCTATGGTACAGAAAAAGTTTGTGTTCGTAGATGGGCGTAATAGTACCACTGTCACGCCCACAAGCCGCCGTTAACCGAAAACATATAGAGTGCTATAACTACGCTTTACTAAGGTATAAAACTGGAATTTGGCACATGGGATCGCAGTAGCAAGGGGCACCTGTGTAAAAAAAACTTTGAAAAGAGTGGCTGGCCGCACCTTCTAATGGGTTCAATGTACATATCTCCTAAACCATCAAAGCTACTACAACTAAATTTGCTGAGCACAAATCTTATAAGAACATCTACCGACAGTATGAAAATGGATGAAATCGGAGAATAACCCCGTTCACTCCCCATATAACGGTGGCTAAATGAGTATCAGTTTTCCCACTTCTGTCCTTCAACACAATCCCACACATCTATATATGCAACATTGATACGCCTCATTCCCCACACTCATCATCATTTGTTACTCACATTATACACCACGACACCTACGCAATGACATCACACACTCATCACTCAAGAGAACAGCACACACCATCATCTACTTTCGCTGAACCAAAGTAACAAAAGGACAGACAACTTGATCAAAAACCACTCTGGCGCTACGACATCGGTCCGATCCACACGATTCCTTTGGCGAACGTTTACCTTTTTTTCGCGAACATCTTGTTCAGAATTAAAACATTTTTATACCCTTTATTGTTAGGAAACAAATTCGAAAATTAAATCAACAATTAAAGTGTAACCGGGTCTTTTTGTATATTCAAATTGGATACATATACGGTGAGTGCGGAAAAGGTGGCATATAAAATAAAAAAGATGGTACATAAGTCAGTACATGGTCCTTCGAGCCTAAAGGAAAGGCACTACGGAAACTAAGAATATATATATATATATATATGTGACCGAAAACTTAAACAAAAAATAATAATTGGGGTACTCACAACCCGTCGTAAAGCATCGTAAAATCGTAAAATTATAAATGTTTACTCTTGTTTAAAAAAATTGTTGTTGGATTTCATACAAAAATGAGTTTACACATTTACAATTCTCAATACTATGTTTTCGAATCGTTATAATTTATAACTTTAAGAGACTTGTGAAAACCCTATATAATTAAATCTAAAAACATAAAATCAAGTGTTGTCGAAATATAAAATACATACGTGCTGTGGGCCGTGAGTTTACATACTCAAACACAAACAAGTACACAAGTGAAGGAAAATTTATATATACGTATACAAAATACAAAAAAAAAAACAAAGTGTCAACAGCAGAACAAAGTGCATATTACATAAAAGAACAAATTAGAGAATATATATCACCTGATAAAAGAAAAAAAAAACCAAAAAGAAACCAAACGGGCGCGAACTAAGTTAAATATAGAAAACTAAATAAAAACAAACACACTTACAGCAAATTATACGGGTGCGAATTCTAACAAGAATCAAAAATATAAGAAATAGAGGAAAATAAAAGGTGGAATTACCAGCTGGCATCCAACGAAGAGGAGGAACTGGACGACACACTCACACTCACTTCTGATCAGTATAAGCCAAAAACCCCTGAGAGAAATCAAAGTGAGTTGTATCGTTTCGATTCTTTGGTTTTAATATTTATGTATACATATATGTATGTATGTATGCTAGTAACTACGGTTGCATATAAAACCGTTTAAGCATTATTTTATTTAAACGGATATCAAATACTTCTATATACGGTATAAATTAAAAAACAAAAGAAAAATAGGTATTATACCGGCTACGTATATGTACTTATCTTCGTTTATGCAACCACTCACCACTCACAAAAAAATAACATTATGGCAGTATACAAGTATTTACTTGTAAATTTTCCGGCATACTCCTTCTGCTTCTAAAAGCAGTAAGCAGGATTGCTCAAATTAGCAATAGGCACAATAAAAATTCTAAAGAAAACATCAAAGAGAGAGAGTATAATATATATGTATACATACATTTATATAAATATCACTGTTAATATGCATTAACACACATGCGTTAAATTATTTATATACATATACAGTTTCCATCTTCTTCGGTTTATTCGTACTGCCAAAATAATAAAATTGTAGACATACATACATATGGCATACATGCGGCCTGCACTTATATGTACAAACGTCTATACATATATCCCACACACATAGGATATACTAATTAAGGGGTGAGCCTGCTTTAGAGGCTTCAAAAATCAGTTTTTTCAGGATTTTTTTGGAGGGAAAGAGATAAGAGATTAAAGCGAAATTTCTAGGGCTTATAGCTATATGTTCAGACATCATTTAAAAATTTTTTTGATACAAAATTTTTGATATTCTGCTTTTGGGAAGCAATCGTCCAATGCATGTGCATTTGTCGGCGGGCAGGATGCAGGTCGCAATTTATATCGAAAACAATAAATTCAGAGATTCATATTTTTTAATAATTTATCTTCTAGTTAAACTAAAAAAATTAAAAAAAACAGTGTAAAATTTCACATATTTTTTAAAAATCGAAAAAAATGGTTTTTGACCAAACAAATTTAACTTTATGTGAATTAAAAATATATTCAAACTTGACTTTTCTTAGTTTTTTTTTCGAAGATAATTTAATGCCAAAGATAGTAAACTTCGGGCCAATTCCATACGACATTTATGTTTTTTTCTATCCTGCCCGCCGAGAAATCACGCGTCAAAGCTTTCTGACCAATCGCTCATATATCTGCTAGAGGCTCGGTCACTATTTCCCTTCTAGCTTCGAAAATAGATTTTTAGATTATTTTTAAAGAGATTCAAGCAAGTCAAAAAATATATCGATTTTTTGATGCTGCTAAAGCGACTCCCCCCTTAAACGATTAAAAATAAGAATAAAAACTTTAAATTTAAAGGAAAGTTATTGCAATATTTCGCAAAAATAAACTGTGCGGGAATTTTAAAAATTTTTTCTTCTAATTAAATACAGGTTTATTTACTTAAACCATATATATTATTTACATGTATTCAAAGTCCTAATATGCAAACAGATTTTAATAAAATCCCTCTCTCTTTGTGAAAAGGAACAAGAGAAGTGAACATAACACAAAACATAAGTAATGCACATAAAAACGCACATTCATACTTATCTACAAAAGGTATTGATCAATTTCGTCACATACGTACGAGGGCATACCAATAAATCTGGAAGATAAAAAATACTCGCAATACTTAAAAAAAAAATATTATTATTATAATAATAATAATTATAATAATAATAAACATAAACGCCATCGCAAGTAAATACAACGACGAGTAATAAAATATAGATTCAAGAGAATCTAAAACATCTCAATTCTTGAAAATTCCCAAAATGATTTCTGACGATAAGAGTCCATGTACACCTGCAGAAACTACATGCTCTAAGCAAGGTGCTACAAAACAGAAGAGGGGGAAAGACATATCATACTCTAAATTCATTTCTGAGAGTGACTGTCTAATAAAATACTGCACTCGATTTGCTTCTTCGCCGATTCAAGACAATTCTGAATCGGCACTAGAAATAAAAAGCCAAATAATTGAACATTTTTGGACATGTCTCCAATCAGCATATTACGCAGTTGTAGATACTGACGATTCAGATCTACCAGAAAACGTTAAATATTCTGGTTACGCCTAATTTGAAAACTGCTTAGACCAGTATGAAGACACAAAAATTATGATCGCAGATCAACTAAAACTTATTAAATCAATCGCACCTACTCCCCATTCGAGAGTAGAGCTGCCACAAATACAAGCCGAAGAAGCAAGTTCTGGCATTCACCTCAAAATGCCAGCATGTGAAACAGAAATATTTCATGGAGGTTATGAACAATACCGAAAATTCAAAAAGAAACAAGTAAAGAATTCATAAAACTAGAATCCACTGTTTCAATTGGTTTGTCGGTTCTATCAACATAAAATGTTCCCACAGACAACTGGGACCCTATTCTGGTAAACATATGCACTGCAGCATTACCGGTAAAATCATTACTTTTATGGGAGCAATCGCTCTCATTAAGAAGAGACTGCCCAACGTGGCAGCAAATGAAAGATTTCTTAACTACCCAATATGAAATTGCGGAAAGGGTAGATAAAAAATAGTCAGAACTAAAAACGTTCAACACGACCTAAACAGAAGCTTCAATAGACCCCAAGTCAATAACAACAACAATTTAAATAGAAGCTTTTTCAAAGCACAATCGTTCACATCTGAACAGAACAAACATACGTCATGCGAACTATGTACAGGAGGACATAAACTTAAAACTTGCGACAAGAATAAAATATTAAATATGAACGAAAGGAACAACTTTGTCAGGTTAAAAAGACTCTGTACAAACTGCTTGTCCCCCTCACACAACCATGCTAATTGAGAAAGCAAATTCAATTGCGTATATTGTCATAAAAGACATCATTCCATGTTACATTACAACATGTCTCCCAACACTCCTCAAAGTAGCGAATTCTTAAGAAAAGGTTTAGTTGTAGCTTCCCTACAGCAACTCTCGAAACACAAAATCTCGAAATTTGCCAAGAAACACCATGCTGCTCAAAGGCATTAAAAACTCAAACGCTACACAGCGAGAATCAAAGTAAGGTGTTACTACCAACAGCAGTTGTCTCCATCGAAAACAAAGGAGGACTGTTTAAACTTAGAGCCTCAATAGACCAAGGATCACAACGATCATTTATAGCGTTTAAGGCACAAAATAAACTAAAACTGCCAACAAACCAAGCAAAATTTGAAATTACGGGAATGGACGGAAGAGTGGTACAAAACTCTAACAAAATATGCCCAATTACCCTAATATCCCCCGAAGCGGATAAGCGCATTCAAGCAGATGCTATTGTCTTACCGCAACTAACAAACATGCTTAGGTTAGGTTAGGTTAGGTTAGATGGCTGATCATAGATCGCACGTGGACTAGATGTAGTCCTTTGTGAAGCCATTGAAAATAGAACTCCTGTGTTCGGATTTAAAGATCAGCGAAACGCTTCGTAGCCAATACAAATTTGCAAAGGCGCTTAATTTCTACGCCCGCCAGTTCGGTGGGATGTCTCAAGGCATGCGCCTCAAGTGTCTAAGTCGTGATCTCCCGAAAGCGGGGCAGGTAGGTAGGAGTGCAGCCCTATCGGGCTCAATTAGCACTTGATGTGCCGGGCGGTCAAGAAGGAAGTGCTGGCTAGTTTCTACCGCATCTTCTTCCAAACAGCTTCTGCATGCGGCGTCTGGTAGAATTCCCAGTCTTACAGCATGTATGCCAATAGGGCAGTGGCCCGTCAAGAGCCCCATCACTAACGAGAGGTTGGTCTTACTGAGGGCAAAGAGGCTTTTGCGACCGCGCAGGTACCAACGCTGGCCCAGCGTTGACCAAGAAGCCGCGAGGCCCACCTTTCCAGTATTAGAGCACAGGAGGATGCGGGAGCACCGATCCGTCCCCATTCTACCGATAACGATTCTAGGGTGCCTTTCCTTGCTAGCTCATCAACTTTGCAGTTACCCGCGATACCGCTGTGGCCCGGCACCCATACATGACTTATAGTAAAAGATCTAGCCGCCAGAGACAGTGATGCCAGACACCCTTCGACCAGCTCTGAAGGCACCGTGAATGAGTTCAAGTCTAGTTCGCCGCTCTGCTATCTGAGTGAATGGTCACTTCCCTGAAGGTAGACACTTTCCGGAGCAGCAAATTTGCTGCCACCTTGATGGCTGCGATCTCCGCCTGGAAGACACTGCAATAGTCGGGAAGTCTGAAGCTGGATTTAATGGAGAGTTCCCGACAGTAGACCCCTCCACCAACCTTCCCCTCAAGCTTTGACCCATCCATAAAGAAGCTTATGGCCCCTCTCCTCCAACGGCTTCTTCCCTGCCAAACGTCCGTCGTCGGTATATGGGCAGTGAAGGAGCCGCCGGAGTTCGATATGGCGACTCCCTGATCCAGATGATCCGGTATGAAGTCAAAGCTTGTGAGGATATCCGCGTGTTCAGATACACGCTCCATTAGGAACCCAGATTCCCTGAGCCTGATAGCCACATTTGCGGCCACGCACCTTCCGGCAATGTCCACCGGCGTTATGTTTAGAATTGCATTGAGTGCAATGGTTGGGGTGGACCTTAATGCATCGCACATACTGATGAGCGTGGTTCGCTGAACGCCCTCAAGTTTCTTTGCACGTGTGGTCTTCCGCAAAGCCGTCCACCACACAAAGACTCCATAGAACATTATGGGCTTGACTATGGTGTCATAGAGCCAGAAGACCACCTTCGGCGAGAGTCCCCACCTCTTGCCAATAGCTTCTCTACAGCAGTATAGGGCAGTCAATGCCTTCCTGGCTCTTTCCTCGATATTCGGCTTCCATGAAAGCTTTTTATCCAGGATGAGGCTTAAATACTTTAGTGTATCCGCCGGTTGCAGGCGAATACCTCCCATTTGCGGCAACGGTGCCACAGGGATCTTGTATCTTCTACTAAATAAAACCGTTTCTGTTTTATTTTTATTGATGGCGAGTCCCTTTCCTTTTACCATAAGTGCTACATCGTCTGCATAGGCAATCACCTGACAGCCAAGATTCTCTAGCTTTTTGAGAAGGTCGTTGACGAGAAGGATCCATTGAAAAGGAGAAAGAACTCCCCCCTGGGGGTTCCCCTGCTCACACTCCGCCGCGCGCTCGCGCTGCCCTATTCTGTTTCGACCGCTCTGTCGCACAGAAGACTGAAAATGAGGTGCTTGAGGTTCGATTAAACCCCAAGACCGTCTAGAGCAGTTATGACTGCCTCTGGCAGGACGTTGTTGAAAGCTCCCTCAATATCAAGAAAGGTCCCAAAAGCGAAGTCCCTAGCCTCAATTGCTTCCTCAAGTCTCGACACGATAGTGTGCAGGGCAGTGTCCACTGACCTTCCTTTACGATACGCATGTTGCGCTCCTGATAGATGGTCTCTCGGAATGCGCCTTCGTAGATACCAGTCCAGCAGTCTCTTCAAAGTTTTTAGTAAAAAGGAGGAGAGGCTGATGGGCCTTAAATCCTTGGCCGTGACGTGGGAGCCCCCGCCAGCCTTCGGGATGAACGTAACTCTGACTGTTCTCCAGGCCCCCGGGATGTTACCTAATATAATGCAGCTCGCATAGATCGCTGCCAACCAGCCGCATGATACCTTAACAGCCTGCTGCAGCTGCGCTGGTGTGATGCCTTCCGGTCCCGGAGACTTGAATGGTTTGAACGAATTTATCGCCCAAGTCAAGTGACGCTCATCCAGAAGGTCGGCAAAGGCCGTGTTGTCAGCACGCAACGCTCCGAGAGATACCTGCGCAGAGGACGTGTTATTAGGAAAGTGAGCATCAAGGAGCATCTGAAGTGTCTCTTCACTGCTCAGCGCCCACTTCCTATTTACATATTTGAGATACCCCAGGGACACAGGGTTTTTTGCGAGGATGCGCCTGAATCTAGAGGACTCGTGGCAGCCCTCCACCTTTTCGCAGAAGCTCTTCCACGAGATCCTCCTAGCCCTTCTGAGCTCGGACTTGTATATCGAAAGTCCTGTTTTATACAGGACCCAATAAGCGCCTGCAGGACGCCCTAATTTCGGAGAGTTCTAAAGTTCACCGTTGAGGATTCATTCTGCCCTTCGGTGTTTTCAATGGACAGGAGCTCCCCAGCGCAGTTTTGGACGTCGAGCTGAAAACCTCGACCCACCCATCCACCACATCGGCGGTGGCCGACGCATCCACCCCCGGTGCGCGTGGGAGGGTTTGCCGAAGCCTTCTGCGGTAACTTTCCCAGTCCGTGTTCCTGGGATTTCTGAAAGATTTTCTAGGCGGACCTTCTCCGGCTAGACTAAACCCGATATACCTATGATCAGAAAAGGAGTGGTCATCGAGAACCCTCCAGTTTGTGATCAGCGGTGCAATGCCGTGAGAGACTAGGATGAGGTCGAGAACCTCCTCCCTACCTGCGGTCACAAAAGTTGGAGAATGTCCCCTATTGCAATAAAATCAAAAGCAACTCACCTCTAGTGTTGGTATCTGAGCTCCCTTAGATGGAGTGTCGCGAGTTGGCGTCCGAACCGATGAGGACACCGGCACCATTCCGGGACGCTTCAGCCAAGGTCCTCCTTAGCAGTGCGGGAGGCGGCTCCACCTCATCATCGTGAGGCATATACGCGGAGATGAGCCAGACATTACCGGTGTCGCACTCCAGTTTTGCTGTAACTACGTCAGCGTTGCTGAAATTAGGTAAAAGAAATACCGTTAGTTCGTTTCTGACTAGCATACAGGCTCTATTTCTACCTGCATCCTTGGCCGCCAGCAGTTTATGGCTCTTAGCCCTCAGTCCAGAGATTCCGTTGCCAGTTAGCCACGGTTCCTGGACCAGGACCAAATCGGCTTCGTCTTGCTCCAAACGAAGCAGTAGATTGGCTGAGGCCGCCCTTGCGTGATGAAGGTTAATTTAGAGGAATTTCATCTTTCAAACTCTTCTCCAAGAGCGCCAGTTCAGCGCTCAGGTCGTGATCGACCCTCACCTCCTCAAACAATTGTTCGAGGCTGAAAACAGAGTCGCCGATCGACGAGGTTTGGGTCATTATCCATGGTCGTTTGACCATCAGTAACGTCTTCCGCCTTCTCCTCCGCATCTGCAGCTTGAGTGCCATTAGCCCTGGCATCCGTCGGGAGTACCTTCAGTACTACCACCCCGAGCCCATAGCTGATGGGTCCCTTGACTTTGCTGAGAGGACCGATGGACTCCGCATTAAGCATTATCAGCGCCAGCCGATATGGTTCATCGGTTCTCTCCAGCATTATAACCCTCCAGTCATGCGCAAGAAGTGAGGGATTGGAGTACCTGAGGATTTCCTCGATCTCTTTCGCAGTGGACGGTTCGGCTGGTAGCCAGGCGCGATCTAGGGCGAAGAGAAAGATCCTCTTTGTCCACTGCCTCCAGTCTGGCTCCCTTCCAGACCTCCACCACCAGAGATACTGCCTTCTTATACAAGATGGCCGATCTTACATGGGGGTGGCTCAGGGTTTTCCTTAACGACCTTGTAGCGACGAGTAGCGGCGGCTATCTCTTCCACTCTTCATGGGAGATAGCGCCGTCCTCCCTGCTGCGGTCGAGCACACCTATTACTCTTGCACCAGCGCCTTTAGCGATTTCTCTGAAGGTTGGCGCAGCCCCCGTTCGCAGTTTTTTCCAAGGGAGGTTTCTCCCTCGTGCGACCTTTGCGGTTTAACCGCTGGTTCAGGTCTCTTTGTTTCGAGTCGTGACCTATCGGTCTCGATCTCACTTAGCACCTTCTTGGCCCACTCAAGTATGTTAGCATGCTGCTCAGATACCTGATCAGCATGCTTACCACCATCGGTCCGACTTCAGCATCCTAGCTAAAGCACCTTTGCTAGTGCCCCTGTGGATCCCTTCATAAATCTAGTAGAAGTTCCTCTGCTAGTGCTGGCGATTCCGCCGTGTATGAAGGCTTCAGCCTTCCCTACCTTCTTTGCCGTCGGGTTTGCGCCGGCTTTCCTCATCTTGCCGCCTGAAGCGGAGACTCCTACCGGGGTCTTAGTCCTGTTGCTGTAGCTAGTTGGCAACGGTTTCGTCGCCCCGGGAGCAGCAGCCCCGCCTGGGACAGATCTGCGTAGCGATTTCGACGCCCCTTCACCTCCCTTTGTCACCTTCTCGTCAGTTTTAAAAGTGTCCATGCTACAAGGGTCCCCACTCAGACCCGCTATCCGTCCCCCGGAAAGGTAGTCGCCTTTTATGGTCCCAAGGTTATCTCAGTGATGAGGCCAAGACGAGGGTTGACGTACGCTCTTATAAGGCAGTACGTTCAGAGCCGACTAGTGTAAAGAAGGAGTTCTCTCAAATAATACCTACCACGCCAACTTAACGACGACGGGGGGGTGGACGTACTCTGAGGCCTGCCAGGGTTTTAACGGGACGGAGGCAGTTTCGACATTAGTCCGACACCCATTTCTGATGGGTGCCACCTCACCATACTCAGGTGCCAGAATTCCGCCACCACCAGCCCAAGGGTCTAACAGATCCAAATAAGTATTCCTACTCTAAAGCCAGTTCGATGCCAAAAAGTCGTCTAGCATGCACCAGCGTGGAGGCGACCTGCACTACATCCCTGCAAACATGCTTCCAAGCTGTCAAATAAATAGCAAGCATTGGGATAAGATTTCACACCTGACTCTAGCAGATCCCAACTGCAACACCGCAGCTCAAATAGACATCCTAATAGGCAGCGATCTTATACCGCAAATTATACTAGAAAGTGTTCACAAATTCTCCAACTCCCTTCTAGCTCAAAACACTATCTTCGGTTGGATATTAAGTGGACTGAAACAGTTTCTACCATGCAATACAGCAGTTTCTAAGTATGGAAAAAAACCTTCTTAGAAAAGGTGAGCTAAAACAAGATTATGATGGTGTCTTAGAAGAATACCGTTATTTAGATCACATGGAGGAAGTAAGCCCATGTGAAACAAGTAAAAAGGGGCTAAGTTCGGTTGTCACCGAACATTTTATACTCTCGCATGATAAAGTGATAATCGAGATTTTATTATACGTCATTTACATATTTTTCAAATACTGTATTTTTGTAAAGTTTTATTCCGCTATCATCATTGGTTCCTAATGTACTATATATTATACAGAGAAGGCATCAGATGAAATTCAAAATAGCGTTATATTGGAAGAAGGCGTGGTTGTGAACCGATTTCACCTATATTTCGTACATGTCATCAGGGTGTTAAGAAAATATTATATACCGAATTTCATTGAAATCGGTCTAGTAGTTCCTGAGATATGGTTTTTGGTCCATAAGTGGGCGAGGCCACGCCCATTTTCAATTTTTAAAAAAGGCCTGGGTGCAGCTTCCTTTTCCAATTTCTTCCGTAAAATTTAGTGTTTCTGACGTTTTTTGTTAGTCCGTTAACGCACTTTTAGTGATTTTCAACATAACCTCTGTATGGGAGGTGGGCGTGGTTATTATCCGACTTCTTCGATTTTTGAACTGTATATGGAAATGCCTGAAGAAAACGACTCCGTAGAGTTTGGTTGACATAGCTATAGTAGTTTCCGAGATACGTACAAAAAACTTAGTAGGGGGCGGGGCCACGTCCACTTTTCTAAAAAAATTACGTCAAAATATGCCCCTCCATAATGCGATCCTTTGTGCCAAATTTCATTTTAATATCTTTATTTATGGCTTAGTTATGACACTTTATAGGTTTTCGGTTTCCGCCATTTTGTGGGCGTGGCAGTGGGCCGATTTTGCCCATCTTCGAACTTAACCTTCTTATGGAGCCAAGGAATACGTGTACCAAGTTTCATCATGATATCTCAATTTTTACTCAAGTTACAGCTTGCACGGACGGACGGACAGACGGACGGACGGACAGACAGACATCCGGATTTCGACTCTACTCGTCACCCTGATCACTTTGGTATATATAACCCTATATCTGACTCCTTTAGTTTTAGGACTTACAAACAACCGTTATGTGAACAAAACTATAATACTCTCCTTAGCAACATTGTTGCGAGAGTATAAAAATCACAAAAGGCAAATATTATTAATTCTTCTTGCCACATCATGCAGTAGTAAATCCTGACAAAAAAACAACAAAAGGTAGAGTTGTCTTCAATACCTCAAGAACCACTAGCTCGGGGAATCTCCCAAATGATATTCTATTTACTGGACCCACACTCAAACCAGATTTAATGCTCCTCATATTAAATTGGCGTATATACAAATACGTATTCAATGGGGATGTCGAAAAAATGTATCGACAAATAGTCGTATATAAAGACGATCAAGATTATCAGCGAATTATTTTCCAAAAATCTGCCAATAGTTCACGACGCGACTTTAAATTAAAACCAGTAACCTTTGGCGTAAACTGTGCTTCATACTTAGCCATTCGTACAGTCCACGAACTGGCAGAAGACACAAAGTCAGAATTTCCTCTGGCAAGACAAGTGTTAACAACACAGACGTATGTTGACAATATCCTGTCGGGAAGCCACAATCTTCCACTAGCATACGATACCTTATCTACCAATCACCTAAATATTTTAAAAAATATTCCTTGGGACCATTTGTTGGATACTAACTTCGTTATATTCGAAAAGGAAAGTACAACAAAAACACTAGGCATCCAATGGAATGTGATATCTGACCAGTTTTAATATACTACAGAGTCAATATCCGCACTATCCGCCATAACAAAGAGACAAATTTTAACCTCTGTGTGAAACTTTTCGACCCCGCAGGATGGCTTCGCCAATTATGATACAAGCGAAAATCCTGATCCAAGAATTATGGCTAGACGGAACCGACTCGGACGACCACGTGAAACGTCTTCGCTTAGAAAAGTGGTCCCAGTTTGCTAATGAGCTAAAAGACATGTTGCAGATACAAATTCCACGGTGGGTAAACTATTCCCGCGAATACAAAGGGGAACTACACGGCTTCTGCGACGCCTCTGAAAAGGCATATTGTGCCACTATTTATGGGCGCACACAAAGCGATATTGCAACCACAAGCCACCTACTGGCAGCAAAAGCAAAACTCGCACTTTAAAAACGATAAGTCTATCACGACTTGAACTCTGTGGCGCTCTGCTACTAGCAAAGCTAGTTTCCATGGTGCAGACCCACTTGAACATGGCAAAATACAGAATAGCCAGAAATAGTTTTAGCCTGGTTGGAAACACCACCACATGCGTGGAAAACATATATTTCTAACAAAACGTCTTAAATGCTTGACCTAGTAGGATCAGCCACTTGTCGACACGTAGTGCTGACAATCCTGCTGATCTAGGTACAAGAGGATGCAAACCTCTGCATCTCGCCATCTCCACCGTCTGGTGGAATGGCCCCCCCTGGTTAACAAAATCTCCCGATTCCTGGCCACAATCGCCCATGCGCACCATAATATCACCATAAAGTCGAAAAATCGACACTTATCATACAACCCTGGATGATACTGACATCCTTGAACGATTCTCATCGTTCGCCCGAGCGCTCAGAGTAGTCGCCTATATGCTCAGATTCGTAGAGCGACTCGAGCACAAAGTTAAAGGAGCAACCTATCCCCAATGTGATACTTTGACGCACTAAGACTTGCAAAAGGTAAAAGTCGCTCTTGTTGCATCAACCGAAACGCGCTATTTAAGAGAACTGAAGCCGATTGATAAAAGAGCTCAAGAGCTCACACGAAAGGTCTGCCTCGTGCGAATGGTCGGCTTGCTAATTCAAGCCTAACATATAATGAACGTCACCCTATAACTATACCAGAGAGGTGTCCATTTGCCACCTTATTCATCGCATATACAAGGTCTGTCGCAAAAGAAACAGGACTGTTAAAAAAACAACAAAAAAATAATATTTTTCAAAAGTTATATATTTTTATTCAAAGTAGTTTCCTTGTGCTTCGATACAGCGTATAGCTCGGTCAATTCGCATTTCAAATGAGTATTTAAGGTCATTTTTCGGAATGCTCTTAAGAATATCGGTCGTCGCCTTTTGGATAGCTGAAATGTCCTGAAACCAGTGTCCTTTCATGAGCAAATGAAGTGTTCCAAATAGGTAAAAATCACAGGGTGCCAGATCAGGTTAGCAGGGTGAGTGATTAATGGTTAATATGGAGTTTTTTGTCAAAAAATCAGTGACAAGCGTCGACCGATGACACGGCGCATTATCGTGCAACAGGCGCCAGGACCCTGCCTCACGAATGCGTGACAAAAGACGCTTCATAACACCAAGGTAAAACACAGCATTAATCGTTTGGCCAGGTGGGATGAACTCTCGGTGTACAATACCGTCGGAATAGTAAAAACAAATCAGCATTGTCTTTATTTTTGACTTCGGAAGACGACCGACTTCAGATCGTCACAGAAGTTTATTTCAGATATCCACCAATAGGTGGCGCCACCAGAAACAGTTATATTTAAAAAGTTCTGTTTCTTTTGCGACAGACCTTGTATCCATATACTACTGCTCCACGCCGAACATCGCCTCATGCAACATATGATTCGCCAAAAGTTGTATATACCCCGAATTAAGCACCAAATAAATAAGAGCATTTTCATCTGCAAGATCTGCAGTACGCATAAGCAAAAAATGCAATCTCGGATTATGGCAGCATTTCCACCTGAACGCTGCAATTTCGCTCTGCCCTTCACCACCACAGGTTTCGATTTTGCTGGGCTTTTTCAAATAAAGGCGTCCATGCTAAGATCTCCCATCCTAATGAAGGGCTACTTGGCTGTCTTTGTCTGTTTCACGACAAAAGCAGTACACCTTGAACTGTGTACTAATCTGACGACGGAGGCTTTTCAAGCGGGGTTTGCTCGCTTCGTCGGACGACGTGGCTTTCCATCAAAAATAATGAGCGATAATGGCAAAACATTTATCGGAGCACAATGATCTACAGAAAAACCTCACCTGACATTGTCCTCAAATATGCTCCGCAAGGTTTCAATTGGCAGTTCATCCCCCCAAGCGCTCCTCATATGGGCAGTTTATGGGGATCAGCTGTAAAAAGCTTCAAAACTCATTTCAAGAAGCTAGCTGGCAACTATAAATTCAATTATGAAGAATTCACGACATTGTTAACTATGGTTGAAGCCGTTCTCAACTCACGGCCTCTCGCATCTCTCTCGCAAGATCCCTCAGATTTAACAGCACTTACACCAGGGCACTTTCAAAGGAGCACCCTTTCTGGCCATACCTGAGCCAGGCGTGGAGACGCTCTTCTTATTAAACAGATTGGAAAGAATTAAAATTCTGCATCATGAATTCAGTCGCCGATGGAAAGAAGATTATTTAAAGGACCTCCTTAGAAGGTACCGGTGGAAAAAACCAGAAAACGCGCCTCAGTTTGGAGATTGTGTCTTGATCAATGACGATTGTCTCCCCCCTACCGAATGGCGGCTTGGCCGCATAGAGAAGCTTTATTACAGCTCCGACGGTCATATTCGAGTAGTCGATCTCCGCACGCAAACTGGAACACTAAGCAGGCCGGTCGTTAAACTATGCTTTTTGTCAACAGCCGAAAAAACCGAAATATAAACCGTAAACAATAAACCGAGAAAAAACCGCAAAATATACTATAAATAATAATTTACTAAAACCAACAAAATAACATAAGCGGTAGATCCACATGGCGACCCACTCATGCCACACCACGTGGCAACATTAGTTCACCAAGATATTTCACAAATATATAATCTATATATTATTCTATGACAAGGCGCTTACTTCCAGAGATCTACAAAACCTACAGAGACAAATAATACACATTGAACCACTTTTGATATATTTGCGTTTAAAGTTCTTCAATTTTTACAGTAAGCTAATATAAGCAGCGCTTCTACAGAAAAGAGCATATATGTAAGAGAATGAATAATTAAAAATGTTTCTGTCATTTGCTTTCGTTACACACATACCCACATACGCGAAGGCGCAAGTGCGAAATCTAACAACAACAATGTTGTCTGCTCGGTAGCAAAATGACAATAAGCATAGATAACTTGATACGAGACTCTTTGGTTCGAGAGAGAGCTGTCAAAACTCGCATTTTTTATAACATTTGCCAATGATGCCACTGCTGAAAAATATTAACTTGGGTATTTAATAAATTATACAAAACACTAAATTAAACACTTTGAAAATGCATACATACATATATGTAGATATATGTAAATGCTAAAATGCAAAATCATTAATTAATTTACATAAACATTTATTTTGCCAAAATTTGTTCGCACAGTTTCATTTCACACTAATTTCGTCAAGTAATTATAGAGCTGCTTTTCTGGCATCCCGCCTTTTTCACTAACTGCTGGTTGACGGCACCCCGATTGTGTTTTGTTGCCAGCTCAGAAAACAGATCAGCTGCAAGCGAGAGAGCAAGAAAAGAAATTCTAATCAAGTTATCTATGACAATAAGAGAATGACGAATATTACAAATTACAAATGTTTGCTTTGGCATGTGCACTGGTACATACATATGTACATATGCATGCGCTAAGGCGCTATCTACGATTTGACATGCGCTCTCTTCTATGTTGCACGAATATGTATGTACGAGCTAAGGAACACTGCGCTTTGACATGCGCACTCTACTTTGTTTTATATTCACACATACATACTTACAAACATATGTATGTATATACATATGTATGGGCGAAGACGCAAGTGCAAAATCTAACAGAAATATTGTTGTCGGCGTTATTTAGATTAGAAGTGTTATTGCGTTAGGTAAGCTTTGAGTCAGTTCAGTTTTCTTCCAAAAGTCAAGGCGGCTATTACCAGCGAATACATACATACTACATCGAATTTCAGTTCAGATTCAGATTAATTATTAAAAATAAAATGTATGTATATGAATTGACCTGTTTTATTAGAGCCATGGTCATGCAGGATCTATGGCAAGTTATTTCAAAGCTGCCCTAAACTCCGTAGTTCTTCCGGAGTATAGTTCGTTTGGGGGTTTGACTAATATATGTTTACACTGTAAAGCAAAACATTTCGGAAGTAAAAAGGTACCTGTACTTTTCATTGTTTTATATTCGTGATATATGTATGTATATACATACTTATTGTCTTAATATTTGGTTGAAATTGTTACTAGGTAAGAAATGGTTTTAAGACATGTTGTCATGGCGGAAAAGTTAAACTTCAAGAATTACGTGTACCTGAGTTTTTGAAAGCTGTGTTAGAAAATGATTTGAGCTCTTGGCGGGGACACTATTTGGAGAATATTCGGCAGCTAAATAGTTCGTTTGCTTTTGCATCATTCGAAGCGAAAATTGCGGAGCCTACAGGGCGCGGACCATATTGCTTCCGAATACATGGATCAATATATCATAGGGTAGGTCCATTGCATGCAGATCCTCCTTCAGAATCCTCCTACGCCCAGCTGTTTATTCTTGACACGGATCAAGAAACTGATATAAGGGCACAACATAATTCAAACTGCGATAGGTATTTGCTGAGAGAAATCCACGAAATGCTTTCAAATATTAACCCCTTGGCAAATGAGTATAAGCATATGGCGCAGGTTGAACGCGAAGAGGAACAAAGGGCCAGAGAAGAAAATCGCAATGCTCGCCGAATTAGCATGCTACTTTTGCTTAGATCGATTATTACGTGATATTCACCAAAATGAAATACCTTTGGTGGAAAGGTTATTTTATTAGGTGGTGATTTCAGGCAAGTTCTTCCTGTGGTGCCCAGTAGCTCACGCGCCGCTATATTTGGTAATTTTTTGAAACGGTGCTCACTTTGGAAATTTTTTAGGTGTCTCAAACTCTCAACGAATATGCGTTCTAAAGAATCCTTATACAATAGTTTTCTTTTGCGTGTTGGAGAAGGTCGAGAGCTCTCTCCAGAGTCGAAAATCAATATACCAGAAGATATAATTTTGCTAAATGAAAATTTAGTGGATTGGGTATTTCAACCTAAGTCTGGTGTTATTAGTCAAAACCATTTGAAGGATCGGGCAATTTTGTGTCCAAAAAATGATCACTGTAAGATAATAAATAGCGAAATAGTAAATATGTTGCCCGGTGAAGAAAGGGTATATTATAGCGTGGATGCTGTCGTTTCTGAAGATCCGGATGTCGGATTTCCTACAGAATTTCTAAACTCCCTTAATTTCAGTGGAGTAGCGCCTCATGAGTTAAGGCTTAAGGTTGGAACAGTTGTGATGTTAATCCGCAATCTTAATACATACGAAGGGTTGGTCAATGGGACTCGCTTGATAGTAAAAGCACTACATTGTAATTGTTTGGAGGTCGAAATTTTAACCGGTGAATCACAAGGGAAACAAATATTATTGCCCCGTATAAATTTACAGCCCAGCGAATCAACACTTCCTTTTATTTTAAAGCGTCACCAATTTCCATTAATTGTTGAATTCGCAATAACAATAAACAAATCTCAAGGGCAGACTCTAGCAAGAGTTGGTGTTTTCCTCAAGGAGGATTGTTTTACGCATGACCAGCTGTATGTCGCATTGAGTCGAGTACGATCTTCTCAAGATATCAAAGTTAAGACTTACGACCAAAATAAAACCACTACGAATGTAGTTTTCCATGAAGTACTTGAATAAATCGAATTTTTATAAAAAGTTTTTTTTTTTACTTTTTTCATTTTAAATAACGGAGTCCCCCGATTATCGGGGGTTATTACTAGTTACAATAACCTCTTCTATAGATAAATATGGATACCGAAGCGGCAACAACACCAATGCCAACCATCCGTTCGGCTGTCCATTTTGCACGCTATGGGGCTGTCCCAACACCAGCGCCGCGAACCATCACGGCAACAACGCCGTCAACCGCTGCACGCAGTGCAACCCGAGCAACTCCTACGTCGCTACCGAATGAGCCACCTCTCATCCGATTTCCTCAGTGTTGTCGCTCTCACAGGTTGCCACACTGCGGAATAGTTAAGGGGATGCTACCTCAGCAACGCCAGCAGGTTGCCCGGGCCCATGGCCATTGCCTAAGTTGCCTGTCGCCTACCCACACAACACAGGAGGAGGAGTGTACGTCCAGCTATGTGTGCCAAATGTGTATGCTTTCGCATCATACTACGCTACACCGCATCACCAGCCCCGAGACCGGGCAATACTCTGCCCCACGCAACCGCGGGGGTAAAAGACGTTCCAAACGACCGCAACCGCGAAGGCCCATAGCCCTTCAGGACGACATGTGTCCGTGTCACCACCACAACGCAACACGGCGGCACCGTACTAGGCCACAAACTCGCCGTCCAACAAAACCTACAAAAAAAAATTTTGGTTTGGTGCAGCTCTGTGCGTCTCAGTAGTCGGTATAGTAGGTAGGATGAACCATGAAATGAAACGTCTTATATCAATTGAGAAATCTTTAATTTTAGTTTTTATTTGGTATTTTCGTTGCTTATATACAGATTTTAAAACTATCTTAAATAACTAAATATAATAGGTTGTCAAAAAAGTCTTGCGATATTTTCGCTAGTTGATTGTCGTTTCATTTAAGTCGTTCGTGAGTTATAGCGTCGCAAACATGGAGCAAAATAAACATAAAATACGGCATATTTTACAGTACTACTACGATAAAGGCAAAAATGCATCTCAAGCCGCCAATAAAATTTGTGCAGTTTATGGACCCGATACAGTTTCCATTTCCACCGCACAACGAATGGTTTCAACGTTTTCGTGCTGGTGTAGAGGTGGTCGAAGATGCGCCACGCTCCGGAAGGCCTGTCGTCGAAAATTGCGATAAAATCGCTGAATTGGTCGAAAGAGACCGGCATAGTAGCAGCCGTAGCATCGGTCAAGAGCTGGGCATGAGTCATCAAAAATTCATTTCGATTTCAATAAAAAAAATTCAATAAAAATACCGCAAGATTTTTTGACAACCCATTATGTGTATGTGTGAAGGGTAGAAGGGGGCACATTCGCCTGTTTTTTTTTTTTGAATTGCTGTGGAAGTCAAAGCCAAGGGGATGGGGTACAAACGCCACGGTGTAAAAAACATTTAATAACTACTTCTTTATTGTTTCTTTGAGTGTTATTGATTTATTTTCACAGAGATTAACAACAGCTCTTATTGAAAAATTATAAATTATAGCTCTTGTTAACTTTACTTAACATTATATTCTGTTAAATCTGATTCAAATATATATGTTGCCGACGCTCGAGAAGTTCCAGGTGAATATCTGCTCTCGGTACAAACGTTACGTCTTTAACAATAGGTTGGAAAAACACCCACAATTGCGTTTTTTTTCTTAAAAAATCGATTTCAAGAGAACTTTCGAACTTGCGTACTATGCAGCCAACGTAAAACTGATCTTGTGGACCTTCAAACCGCACAAGAGGGTAATAATTCAAATCCAAGCTCTCGGAGTCAAAGAACGATCCAATAGATTTATCAGTATCTGCAAAACTTGTAACTAAGGAATCATCACCTGATGATTCATCCGAGGATACTCGTTTTTTAAAAGTCAAGGACCTTTTGGTAGTTTTTCGTGGCAGCACCTTCTCTTCCTTTAATTTTCTCCTTTTCTTCCTTGGAAGGTGTAGATGTAAGAATTTTAGATGAACCTTTCCTTGATTTCGAAGAGTTAAAAGGTTTGATTATTCTAGGAATAGGGCGAACTTGCTCTGGAGTTTTCCAACAGATGGTATGGGTGAAGATTCGCAAAGAGTAGCAGGCTCAATTGAAACATTGTTTTGGTTTGTAACTAATTCTAATGCAAAGTCAATATCAGCAGTTTGATTTTCGACATCTACGCTAATGAAGTCTGCCTCAGGAATTGCTTGTCTGTTAAACGGACTTATTCCAGCTGTGGAAAAACTTTTGCAGGTGTTTTCAGAGACGAATGACTTTCGAAAAGGAATTTTCGAAAGTTGAGGTATATCGTAAATCGTAATAGCTCGTCCAGGATTGGATAAAAGGAAATCACTATATGACGTGGCCAAATGTTTTTTAAATGGTCCAAATACCGATATGTCCAAGGGCTGTAACTTGTGTGGCTAATGCGGTGGGAAGCTTATCATGTGGATGCCATTCCCCCTGCAAAACATTATAGCAGCCAAGCTGCAGTGCGAAACATGAATGTCCAAAAAGGCAAAATCGGTCTTTCTATGGAACATCGGGTGTTTTTTTGAACATGTTTCAGAACTTCACAGAAGCCGTCAGGTGACATCCACCCACTTTAGCAGCAATACCTACGCAGCCGTTGGGACCACCATTAACAAAGTGATATTTGTACTTAACTCGCGGAAAAACGTATACTGGTGGAAGTGCATTCCCAGTAGCATTTATTACGCCCACCATGGTAACCAAAGAACCTCTTTCCGCGGACGCCACCTGAGACACAGTACGCTTTCCTTTCGTCGAAATCACCTAGCAAAAAACCATTAGGATAGGTTAAAGATGTATGTACAAATGCAAAAAGGTAAAGAAAACGTGCTAAAATACCTTTGGAGGAGGCATAAAAGTTGTTATTCCTGTTTCATCAAGATTATAAATGTCGACAGGAGCAAACGAAAATTTACTATACAGAATGTGCACATTGTCAAAAAATGCCATAACAGCTGCTTTGGTAAAAGACATAGAACGTGCAAGGCTGGTGTTTTCAGGTTTTCTCAAACTTAAATCACTGTGTCGTTTCATGAAGCCTTGTATCCAATCAACTCCTGCTATTTTATTATTTGTCCAGGATAAAGTGGTTTTAGTTTCATTCATTTCAGCATAATCAAAAACGAACTTCCGTGCAGTGCTGTACGTGAATCCATGTTGGAGGTTTGAATATACTTTGAAGTATTCTGCTATTTCATTTTCCATTTTTTTGAAAATATCTGCTTTGAGCTATATTTCGAAGAGAACAAAAATGTCTCATCGTCCGAGGATTGCCCGGAATCATCAAGTGCTTTAGCTCTTTCCTTATTTATTTTCGCTAGTCGGTCTCGTAACGTAGTGCGTTTCAAGCCATTGGTTCGCGCAGATTCACTTATATTGAATTTCTTTGAAAGAACATCCTTGATTGCAAGTTTAACTTTTTTCTCATCCAAATCACTTCGGTCTGTCTTTTTTTTTATAGTTTCGAACCATGGTGCTAATAACAACCTATGTGGAAAATGTAGATACAAGTACCAAAATGCGCTTATCAGTTTATAAAATATTTCCCACGTTTTAATATGTCTACTCATGTGCTCATTTTCCAGATGGGGTATGGTAAATTTATCCCGTCATGGTACATATGCCTGTGGTGTATTTATCAAATGGGGCACATATGCCGGCGAAACAACCCCACCTGTAGTGTGGCGGATGTGCCCCAGGTGCAGGCATGCTTCAAAACTCACTTTGTTTTTACACTCTCCAGCACTTTATCAAAACCTTTTTTGTATTTTTACTAAAAGCAATATAGTCGGTATTGCACTTATGAAAATCTTTTACAGAACACCTTAATTGACAAAGTTATTACAAAATATATGAACTTTAAAAACTTTCCACTGCTACACAAAAAACGGAATAAACGCGACTGTTTACGATCACTTGGAAACTTCAACTTCCAAGGTAAGTTAAACAAGAGGTGGTCAGATGAAGCAAACATTATCGATAATTCAAGTTCGATTGCTATACTGAGTTTAGAGATAACCGTGGGTGGCGAATGTGCCCCAGTGGCGAATGCTCCACTTCTACCCTATGTATTGCAGCATATTGTTTATTGCTGCTTGACATGGGGTTGTTTTCAAGTGTAAAATTTAATACATGTGCGTGAATGTACGTTTGAAAACGTTTATTTTTAATTGTATTTCGGCTTTGCTGATAAGTAAGCATGTTCACGCCTAGTCTGTTCTAAATGTTTCAATCTTGTCATAATTAGATTTTCCGCTCTGTTGACAGCTTTCCACTTCACAGAGGACTTGCACATAAGTGCTGTCAATTTTTCCACCGTGACACTATCTCCAAGGGTGGTTTTCAGCTTTTCCCTTATACTTGAAATCCGGAGTCTTCTATACACTCTGTACACGTTGGACAGTATGAACTGAAGTCATGACGATATTTGAATAGGTAGCTTCTAAAGCAACCATGCCCACTGAGTATTTGGGTAAGGTGGAAATCCAAGTATCCATGTTGTCTACGTATCCACGAATGTTTGTCCGAAATCCGTCGGTGCGTCCACTGTGCTTTGTATGAAGTTTGCCACCGTTATTGCCACATTGCGATACTTTTAATTCTCTCCTCTCTTTTTGCTGCTGTATACATCTATGATAAATTATATAATAGCGCGAATTCGTCTCCCTGGATGACAATCGGCGCCAAACTGGCTAATACCTCACCAACATCATTTGAAATGGTTTGGAAAGCACTTATCATGCGTATTGCTGAAAGCTTGTGCACAGTGTTAATTGGTCTAGCATATGATTTGATTTCTAGCGCCTGTATCCATATTGGAGCCGCATACAGGATAACTTAACCAATTACCTTAGCTATTAAACATCGTCGGCTCGAAGGCACACAGCCTTTATTTGCCATAATTCTAGATAACGCATTATATATTTTATTTGCTTTACGTGTCGCATTTTCTAAGTGTTCCTTGAATTTTGAGTCTTTAATCCACTATTATCCCAAGATACTTCAACTGCGGCTGTGAAGTAATCTCACATTCTGTTATGGTCAGCGATATTTTTTCTTTAATTCTCCTGGAGCTTAGGAGTAAGACTTCTGTTTTGCATTTGATTCGGAGGTCATCCAGATGTTTAGCTAGAGCTACCACTATGAGATCATCCGCATATGCGATTGTTTTCACATTTTTTGGTTGCGGTATTCTTAACACCCCGTCGTACATCAGGTTCCATAGCAGCGGGCCTAAAACGGGGAGCATCTCTTCTAATATACACGCATTGTACATGTCAACAAATAAATATATGTACATATGCTTTAAAATTAAAAAAAAAAATTAAAATTTTAAAACTTAAGAAATTATATTTTTTTTACACAAAATGGCATTGATAAATTCGAAAGATTAGGCAAAAAAGTCATTTTCTTACCTTTTTATTAATTTTTGTTTGTTTTGGTGTTAAGAAATGTAAACTGTATGTGTACACTTATTGGATTATTCCTTCCACTTTTGGTCTTTTGGCTTATATTTTCATAAATTTGGTTGACTTCGAAAACGTAGTAGTACAAATATAATGTTCTGTAAGTCATCCGGAATATTTGTTACATTGAACCATGTTTTAAAACTTATAAAGCTGGCAGTCGATACACAGTGACAGAGAAAATCATGAACATTCGAATGATGTTTATGCTTCTATTTTCGATGAAACCGAAGATATTATTTAGAATGAATCTGTTTGATTTTAATTTAGTCAGTTTTTAACTGTATAAGCTCGCAAAAACAAAACCGTTTACTGCAAAAGTAAGTAAGTATATATAAATTACGACTCAGATAAGCGCAGTGCCGGATTAGCCACGTAGCAAGAGTAGCAAATGCTACGGGCCTCACGCTTCAACTGACCGTAATTAAAAAAATATCAATTTAGATGGAGCGTAACATATCCTTGCATGCTTTAAACGCGAAGCGCTTAGGCTATGCTTCACTTCCACTTTCCACCTGAAAATCTAAAACTCGATTTCGTCACGTTAAATCGTAAAAATAAGTAGGCGTTTTACGAACTTCTTAACTTTAATGATCTAATGATTAATTATAAATATTATAATCGATATATTTAGACTAGGATCTATACTAGGTACATTTCTACCCTTCAAACGTCCAGAGTTTTAATTTTTTATACCCTGAACAGGGTATATTAAGTTTGTCACGATGTTTGTAACACCCAGAAAGAAGCGTCGGAGACCCTATAAAGTATATATATAAATGATCAGTATGTTGAGCTGAGTCGATTTAACTATGTCCGTCTGTCTGTCTGTCCGTCCGTCCGTCCGTCTGTATATATACGAACTAGCCCCTCAGTTTTTAAGATATCCTTTTGAAATTTTGCAAACGTCATTTTCTCTTCAAGAAGCTGCTCATTTGTCGGAACGGCCGATATCGGACCACTACAACATATAGCTGCCATATAAACTGAACGATCGGAATCAAGTTCTTGTATGGAACACTCTCACATTTGACAATGTATCTTCACCAAATTTGGAATAGATTATTTCCTAAGGCAACAATGTAATCTCCGAAGAAATTGTTCAGATCGGTTAACTATAGCATATAGCTACCATACAAACTGAACGATCGGAATCAAGTTCTTTTATGGAAAACTTTCACATTTGACAATGTATCTTCACCAAATTTGGTATAGATTATTTTCTAAGGCAACAATGTAATCTCCGAAAAAATTGTTCAGATCGAATTACTATAGCATATAGCTTCCATACAAACTGAACACATAGTTACTAAAAGAAATGCACCTGTGAAGGGTATATTAGCTTCGGTGCAGCCGAAGTTAACGCTTTTTCTTGTTTTTAATATTAATTAATTATTATATCAAAATAAAGTTACATTTCTCCCGAATACCACTATTGTGAATTAAATAAAATAAAAAGAAAATCGAATATCTCTAGATTTTGTATGCTTCATGGCCGTCAAAAAAAAATAATTATAGCTATTAAAGTTTTACAATATTTTTATTGAAAATAATTGTTTAATGATATTCATATACTGATGACCAACTCGCTCAAATTTTACTAGATTTCTTGAGTGAGAGTGGCATTAATACTATCAAAGATTGTCATGGGCAAAGCTATTATAATGCCAGCAACATGGCAACATGGCATGGCAACAAGCCCGAATTAAGAAAATAAATAAGTATGCAGAATACATTCCCTGTCTTGCACATTCATTAAATTTGGTTGCTAAGTGCGCTGCAGACTGCTGTACAGAAGCATTACCTTTCTTCGATTTCATTGAAAACCTCTATACATTTTTCCCGCTTCTATCTATCGATGGGGTCGTCTTACGAACGCACTTAAAGATTCTACTTCAAAAATTCCGATTTTGAAACGCTTATCGGAAACTAGGTCTTCAGCCCGAGCTGATGCTACGAAGGCACTTTCATGTGGTTTTATCGCTATTAAGCAAGTATTGGAAGACAATTTCAATAACGTCGATCAAAAATCGGAGTCCCGTAATAAAGCTTACGGACTACTTTCAACGATGAATAAGTTAGAAACGGGAATAATGACAATAAGGTGGAACGAAGTCCTAGAACGCTTTCAAGCGACTAGTGCTTCACTGCAGTCATCTGATCAAGACATTAATAAAGGGATACGCCTTTTATGAATCATTATATCGCTACGTCCAAGCAATGCGATCCACTTTTTCAAGTATTGAGATACGAGTCAAAGATCTGACCTACTGTGAAGAATACCAGCAACAGACATCACGACGAATCAAGCGTAATACAAAGTATGACCATTTCAGCGGCTCTACTACACTCGACGACTTTGTTGAAAATCAAACACCTGGACAACGTTTCGAATTTGAGGTGTTTATAGTCATTATTGATAACGTACTGTCTGCTTTAACTAAACATATGAAAGCATATCATAAAATTACTAGTGTTTTTGAAGTATTTCGACACCTAAAATCTCTTACAACAAAGATTTTAGAAAAATCCTCTAGTATGATCAGTGCTTACGAAAATGATTTGAAGAACAGCCTAAGCAGCGAATTAGTTCAGTTCACCGAGCTACTGAAAACAGATGTGGCTACTGTTATTGACAGCAAGAAACAGGAGCCTCTGCAACAGCAATATCATAAACTTTTATTAAATAATTCTTTAGAATCGTGTTTCCCAAACTTAGAAATAGCTTTGCGAATTTACTTATCTTTCATGATCACTAACTGCAGTGGCGAACGTTCTTTTTCAACATTAAAACGTATTAAAAATGAATTAAGGAACACGATGGGCAAAGAACGTCTTAATCATCTCACTTTGTTAAATATAGAGCATGACTTGTTTAAATAAGTCGATATTGAAAGTATTATCTCTAAATTTGCCCATAATAAATCCAGAAAAATTTATTGTAAAAATTTTGTTTTATTTAGTACCCTAAACTTGAGAACCTCTAGCAAACCAGGGGCCCCTTGACAGAATTTGCTACAGGCCCCGCGTTAGTTTAATCCGGCACTGGATAAGCGGACAAACGGACAAACTTTAGGAAAACGAATATATAAAACGAATATTTCCTATGCCTCAGGCTTGTCTGAAAAGATATGATAAACACTGCGGAGTTATTTTCACATCGAATCCCCCCATCTGCATACTATTAGAGCCAAAATTAGTAACCTTTTGTTCATAATTTAAAAATTCTTAACTTATTCTGCAAAATCTATCCCTTTAAACGCCTCAATACTACTACATTTTACGTTTGCGCTGCACAAACATTGCTATAGATTTTCGCCATGTACGCTGAACAAATTTCTACTGTACTTTTTTTTTTTATTTACATTCAGGGAAAAAAATTATTGGCAAATTCGGAAAAAATTTCGGAAATGTTTATTGAATTCTTTTTGTGTAATACTTGAAAATTTATAAAGTCGTTGACTAAATGGCTCGTTTCGATAATACATCATCAATATTGATTTCCCCTTTATACTCCTTAATGCGTAGAAGATCGGTAAGATGTTGGTCAGAAAGCGTGTTTCTTTGCTTATTTTGAATTAATTTGAAAGTGTTTCAATAGGATAGTAATATACTTATTAAAGAAATATTTTGCTTTCAATTTAAGAGGAAGATTTCTTCTATCATTGCCTTGAATTGCAAGGTATACATTATGAACAGTAGTGTAATGACGTTCCACACTACATATATTGCAACGACTTAATGTTTTGTAACACAATAAGCATTGCGCTTCCCCAATAAAAACATAATTTTCCTGCCATTCGCTTGAAAACATTTTAAAAATTCGAGGTGTTTCTGTCAGTGTATTTAAAAAAATTAGCGATGCGATGTTGCTTGCTCAACAGAAACTAAATGCTATTTTTCACAGTAGCAGAATTATCAGTCAAACACGCGTGTTTGGATTTTTATTGCGTTGTTATTAAATGAGCGCCACTGCCTTAAAGTAATCCGACTTGGCCTCATCACTCTTGTGCCAACGTAGTATAAGGTTTTCCCGGTCGTTTGAGTTTTCTAAATAGCCCGAAGTCACACGGAGCTAAATCTGGTGAACACGGTTGTTGTGGCACGATATTGGTTGACAATATGACGGTGCTTAATTATGGTACAAAAACCAATAGCTGTCGCTCCATAATTACGCCCTATTTTTACCAATAGCTTCGCGCAAACGACGCTTAAGATTTAAATAGTATTCCACAGTATCTCGGTAATCGAAGAAAACTGTCAACTTATCCTTAATTTTCGACCTGCTCTGAATTGGTTGTTTCGGCTTCGGCTCACTTCTGCCACGATATGCTGTTCCGAGTCGTAAGCATAGATCCAAGACTAATCGCATACAACCTTTCATGACATCATTGTATTAAATTTCCCGAAGCTATAAAGGCGAAAATAGCACTTCCAACAGAATCACTAAAAACACGAAAAGCTAATTGCATCTTTATTTTTTTAAAGGGTTTGGAGCCATGTGTGCCGATTGCCATTTGGGGTACCATTTTCATACATTATATATGAACGATATGAACTGGGCGCCTTTAAAAAACGACTTTGTTTTTTCTTTTCTCAGCAGTTTTGTTTACTTTTTTATGATGATGAGGAGCATCAAATAAGTAAATAACTTCCGAGTCATTTGCTTCGAAATAGGGATTATCTCTACATCTCCTAACACCACGGTTTTAAAACTTAACTTCTTTATAAAATAACGATTTATTATGACCCTACTCACTCTTTGTTTATTTATTTGCACCAAAAAATACACTAAAATGTATAATTTATGTATGTAAGACAATATTTGTACTTACATATTCTATATTTTTATACACAAAACTCACCTGGACATTTGCTCTTCTGATCGGAATAGCGGCGCCTCCAAGCTGCAACCAGCAACATATATTCTCTCGAAAAATCGCAACATCGACACATCAGTTGTTGTCATGCAGGCATGGACACCTCTCCGCCATATAGCAGGACGGGACCTCGAGAAAGCAGAACTAATGGTGCGGTTGTTAAGGCCGGCAGCTGTACACTCTTAATGAAGATTTCACTTTCTCAGGTTAGTTCTGCAGCTGGAATTATTTTCTCCAGAAGAAGGTTGAAGAAGTCACACGAGAGAGAGTCGCCTTGTCTGAAACCTCGTTTGGTATCGAACGGATCTAGAGGTCATTCCCGATCCTAACGGAGCTTTTAGTGTTGCTCAACGTCAGTTTACACAGCCGTTTTAGTTTAGCGGGGGTACCAAATTCAGACATCGCGGCATAAAGTCAGCTCCTTTTCGTGCTACAAGAGTATGCTCCGGTCTTGAAACCTTCTGATATTCGCCGCATTTCTTCGTAGAATTTTCGAGCATTACCCTTGCCGACTAGCTTGTCAAGCTCTTCATACTCACGTATTTCGGCCTTTTCTTTTTCTGCCTGCAAATGCGTCCCGTTTCCCTCTTCAACTATCGGTATCTATCCCATCCCGCACGTGTAGTGGTTGATCGTAACGTTGCGAGGAAGGCAGTCTGTTTTCTCTGCGCTGCGACACGGCATTCCTCGTCGTACCAGCTGTTCTTTTGCATTTTCCGAATACCAATGGTTTCGGTTGCAGTTGTACGTAAGGAGTTTAAAATGCTGTCCTGCAATTCCACTATACCGAGTTGTTGACGAGTGCTCTCAGAGAGCGGGAGAGCAAAGCGAGTAGTAGATCATTCGGCTGTCGGCTGTTCGCCAAGCACGATTTTGATATCGCTCCAAGCGCTCATAGAAGGCATCTTTGGTAACATCGTCTTTCTCTTGTGGGGGCAAATCAGCAATATGCTGAAGAAACGCGCTTTGATGCAGTTGTGGTTGGATGTTCATCCACCGGAGTGAATGATAGTACTCGGCGACGGAGTCTCTCTCCTACAACGAATCCCACACCAAACTTGCGCTCCTTTATATGACCACTGTAGTAAATGCCACAAGGACCTATCGCCACAGTCCTTGTCCCGTCCATCGCATTTCAGCCGTTATTTTCACGAGAACATCAACCAGCTGAGCAGCGGCACCTTCCCAATTAAGGAACCGGCCACTCCAGGTGCATGCGCTCTAAATCGTAATCCTGATTTCGTTTGTCATGGTCGTCATCAAAAGGGGGGTCTCTAATCCGGGGAAGTTGGTATTTTTCCATTGGGGGTGTTTTTTATGTGGCGGGTCCCAAATTCAGCGCACAACCCTGTAAAGGGGATGTTTCGCCTTCTCACTTTAGCTCGATTTCAAACGGATGTTCGTAGGCTACTCAGAGGATACTTGGTCCAAGACCGGCGGTCGTGAGCTGCTTGAGCCATATGTAAAAGAAACGTTTCTGGCCGCTCCTAAGTGAACGGCGATCAGAGAATTTTCCTCACTTGCGTGAAGTTTTTCACATGACTCCATCCCCCTTTGTGAATATATACTTAGTACAAAAACTTGTTTACGGTGTTGTTCTTTTATTCAATTCAATTGAGTTTAATAATATGGAAAAATGAGGTAGATATTCGTTTAGATCAGTGTTTCCCAAAGTGGGCGATAACGACCCCTTGTGGGCGCTGCAGGTATCAAGGGGGGCGGTAAGAGACCCAGAAAGAAAATGGGGGCGTTGTGTAGAGGCCTGGGGGTTATTTGTAATTTTATTTAGCTAGGAGGCCTCTTAGACAACGACTACATGAGCTCTCGACTCTCAACAACAACTTGTGAACATCAACTAATATGAATTAAAAGATTGCTCAAACTCGGTTCTATATTTCTCTCCGCGTAGTTCATATATCTGTCCTATTTTATTGAATATAGAAAAAATGAAAATCATGTCAATCGGTCGCTCCGTTTCATAACGGGACATCTCGACAGGATAGAATTTATAGAATACCAACTGTCAAACGCATTGCTATTGCCATTGCCAAATCTGTATGTGGGCATTTGCTATCATAATATAATCATTTGCGCAAAGGTGTAGGGTAGGTAGGTTCGAGCTGATGTAGCGAATGCTTTGAGCTCTTGAATAATTTATTTTATTACTTGCGAAATGACGTCGGGTAGGTAGCTGATGTAACGCACGTTTTGAGCTTTTGAACTCCTTAAATCTTTTATTTGGAAAATAAAAAAAGGATCTTTATCCTTTCTTACAAATGTATTTCTGGGAAAAATAAGATAATACGAAAAGGGGAAAGATCCTTTTTTTACAAATGTATTTCTAGGAAAAATAAGAATTCATATTTTTGGACTACTATATAATAATTGTTCTTAAGCATTCCTATATAAACAATATAATATTTATTTTATATTCATTTGTGGTTTTGCGTGCAATAGATGAGCATTACTTACGCCTCCTTTACACTAATCGCGAAGATGAAGGTATTTCTCAAAGCAAAACAATGTCGGAAATAAAAAATAAGAGACGGCAATACTGTGCGGAATACATTAAATTCGGATTCATTGAAAATCTCACAAACCCATCCTCGCCTTTGTGTCTTCTATGTCTAAAAACATTTTCGAATGAAGCAATGAAGACTTCAAGACTGCAAGATCATTTGAATAAAATGCATCCAGATAAGAGGGACAAGAATGTAGCATATTTTCAACATCTAGAGAAGAAGCATAATACTCAGCCAAGTGTAGCAAAACTATTTTCGGCGGCTGCTGAGCAAGATGACGACGGACATCTAGCTTCGTACAATATCTTTTTGTTAATTGCTCAAAAAGGCAAACCACATAACATCGGAGAAGAGTTAATATTGCCAGCAATAAATGAAGTAATAACTACCGTGCTTCATAAATCGGTCGCAGATATTATCCGAAAAATTCCTTTGAGTAATAATTCTGTGCAAAGACGAATTGATGAAATGGCTGAAAACATTGAAGAAACATTGTACGACCACCTGAGGTCAAGTCAATTTTCAATTCAGTTGGATGAGTCCACTTTACTAACTAATGAAGCATTGTTGTTGTCTTATGTGAGTTTTATTAAAGATGAGAAAATATGTGAAGAACTATTATTTGATAGAAATTTAGAGACCGATACAAACGGCGAAACCATATTCAATATATTGGAAAAGTTTTGCGATGAGAAAGAAATTCCTTTGAAAAATATTATTTCAGTTGCTACGGATGGCGCTCCGGCTATGACAGGGTGCCATAAAGGCTTCATAGCGTACTTAAAAAATAAAATTCCAGATGTCCTTGGTGTACATTGCGTTATTCATAGACAACATTTAGTTGCTAGAAACTTAAGTGAAAAACTGTTTCAATCACTGCAATATGTCATCAAAGCAGTCAATAAAATCCGCAACAGCTCTTTGAATGATAGATTATTTCATCAGCTTTGTATTACTAATGACGAGGATTTCAATCGTTTGTTGTTTCATACTGAAGTTCGTTGGCTATCAAGAGGCAATTGTCTGACTCGATTCTACAACCTGTTTGACTCTGTTATAGAGTTCTTGGAAACTAAAGATACAGAATTTCAATACAAGCTCATAACATCAAAGAATGATAAAGCTTACATGACAGACCTGTATAAATTGTTCAACGACATGAATCTCCAATTGCAAGGTGACAAACTAAATTTAATTAAAAAAAAACGAATTTAGCAGTATCATGCAGTAACGACGAATTGTTTGCCTACTGCCAACATTTGGAAAACCTCCACATTGACTTCACCGAACGCTACCAGGACATTTTGAGCTTGGAAATACCAGAGTAGGTGTTGGATCCGTTTTCAAATGTCAACACAACAATGTCACCTCAGTTGGAAGAAGAACTTATAGAATTGACAACAAACGAGGAAATAAAAATCAAGTTCAAAAATGGTTACCAAGAATTTTGGCTACAAAAACCGATCCCGCAATTGTACCCTGGATTGTGGTCAATCGTTCAACGATTCTTGATAGCATTCCCATCGTCATATTTGTGTGAACGTAGATTTAGTGCTGTGACAACACTGCTTACTAAAAATAGAAATCGTTTGCTTGTTACCGAACGTGGCGACTTGCGACTGTTCTTGAGTAAATTGGAACCTGATATTTACAAACTTATTAAACGGCATCAGATTCATCCTTCACGTTAGTTTTTACATATGGATCGATTATTTTAGTTTTATTTTTAATAAAATATTCTCTGTTTCAATACTATAAAGTTGTGTTTCAATAATCATTCTTATTGGCAGGTGGAGCCCGTAAGAGTTAACTTGAGACCTAAGCGCCGTTATATGTTACCTACTGCGCTTAGGTTTCAAGTTGCTGGTTATAGTAAAAGTTTCGTTTAGAATTCTCCGTTAATGTATATATGTATATAGGTCACAATAACTAATTTGAAGTTATAGTGGTTTAGTTCGTTTGAAATAAAATGGTATATCAAAAAACTTATTATTACCGCGTATTCCTATGATTCCAATTGATATACCATTTATATTTTATTAATTGCTACCTGTTTTAGAATAATTGTAATCGTTTGAAATGAAATGGTATATCAATTGGAATCATAGGAATACGCGGTATCAAAAAACTTATTATTTTGATTTAGCAGTTAAGATCGTAGCTTCAATAAAATTTGGCAACAACAATTAATACCTAATATAAAGATTTTCGAACTTCCAGGTGACTTTATATTTTATTAATTGCTACCTATTTTAGAATAATTGTAATCGTTTGAAATGAAATATCAATTGGAATCATAGGAATACACGGTATCAAAAAACTTATTATTTCGATTTAGCAGTTAAGATCGTAGCTTCAATAAAATTTGGCAACAACTTTTTCACTGCCAACAGCAACAGGGTGCAAGACTGTAATAATTTTTGTAGCACCAAAAGATATCATTTGAATTTTATTGAATTGTATTGTTGAATATGTCTCAAAAAATTGCTTCCATCATGCTACTGTTTTCGTGCTTACTATAATCAGCTGGGACTTAGAATAGCATCCCCCGATTTGGGATTAAAAATGGTATGTACGGATAGAGGTCCTCCAGATCAAGAAAATATATATGTATATATAGTTACCGCTAACTTATGGTTTTTGAGCTATTTTCATTTAAAGTTCAAAAGTTCAATATTCATGGTGTTTATGGTGTTCTTTAAATGCCTACTTTAGCTTTGTCGAGCCAACAAAAGCAACTCCTGACACAAACAAAAGTAACGGCGATAACACATAATTGTAAACAAGCGCAGTCAGCAGAAAACAGCAATTGGACAACATCAAATGCGCTGACAGCAACCAGTATGCAGGTACCAGCAAGCACCCGGACAGCGAAAACAAAATGCAAGACGAGAAAAAAAAGAAAAGGGCCATCTGTTCAGACTGGTGTTGATCGCTATATAAATATAAACAAGTAATCGAGTCCAATTAAATCAGCGATCAATACAAAAAAAAAATCAACCAAGCGCTCCAAAAGATAAGTAGCCAGAAATTCTGACAAAAGATTTGCCTTACCACAGTCGTGAAAGCCAAACCCCCTCCAATCTAGTTGCGTGAGCAGAGTTCAAATGCAATTGTCTCCAAAATAAGCAATTTAATAGGAAAAAACAATTTTCATATAGTTCCTTGAAAAAAAGATAACATAGATGAAACAAAAATTCAAACATACACTGAAAAAAGTTTCTTGGATGTTGTAAAGTACTAATAACAAGAATTACTACTCTTACCAACTGAAAAGCTCAAAAGGCCTAGTTGTTGTCATAAAAGGTATATAGCCTTCAGTAGCCTATAATGACGATAAAGAAGCATTGGAAGAACCACAAAAAAGAAATGGTCCAGTACAATGCACCAACTGTCAATCCATGGGAAATCATACTGCAAACTATATGGATTGTTCTGTATATAAAGACTTAAAAACTAAATTGTCTGTCGGAATTCAAGCACGTAATAAAAAGACAAATATTCGTTCTAGCGAAAATATTGAAATCCCTGTTCATGTTTCAAAACCGGGTACTATTAGAAATAATGCTACACAAGGGAGCTATGCAAATGTGATGAAAGGCAACACTGCACAAATGCAATTGCCATAAAACCAACCTAATGGAAGCGTTGAAACTATGACCCTTTAATAATGATTTTCAAGCTTACCCAATGTATAACACAATTTATGTCAATAATGCAAAATATGATTCAAGAGATAATCAAATCACAAAATCAAATCTTCCAAACTTTTTTAAGTAAAAAATCAGTGTATTGAACATTTATATATGGAACGCTAAGGGTGTTCTACTTCTTCTTTTTTAGTGGCATAGAAACCGCTTACGCAGTTATAACCGAGTTAACAACAGCGCGCCAGTCGTTTCTTCTTTTCGCTACGTGGTAAGCGAGATTCTAAGCAAAGTCAAGTCCTTCTTCACCTGGTCCTTCCAACGGAGTGGAGGTCTTCCTCTTCCTCTGCTTCCCCTGGCGAGTACTGCATCAAATACTTGTAGAGCTGGAGTGTTTTCGTCCATTTAGACGACATGATCTAGCCATCCTAGCCGCTGTCTTATAATTCGCTGAACTATGTCAATGTCGTCATATATCTCCTACAGCTCATCGCTTCATCTAATGGGAGTTTGCCATGGCGAAAGGGCCATAAATCTTTCGCAGAACTTTCCTCTCGAAAACACGCAACGTTGACCCATCAGATGTTGTCATCGTCCATGTCTCTGCACCGTATAGCAGGCCGGGAATAATGAGTGACTTTTAGAGTTTTATTTTTGTTCGTCGAGGAAGGACTTTACTTCTCAATTGGTTACTTAGTCCGAAGTATAACCTGTTGGAAAGGAGTATCCTGGGTTGGATTTCGAGGCTGACGTTGTTGTTGGTGTTGATGCTGGTTCCAAGATAGACGAAATTATCTACTAAGTGTTTTTTCTGCGAATTTTCGGTATTCTCTTTTGTTCGAGGTCGCCGCGTAGCGAGTGCGAAAACGAAGGAGGGAGCAGTAGTTGTGGTGAGAATGCCAAAGTAGCCACCGCTGAGAAAGCGGATGCGCGTACGGGGTTGCCGCGTTATGTGTGTGAAAATGAGAGAGGGAACGGTATTTGGGAGCGTTAATGTGGCCACCGCTGTGAAAGCTCATCCGGCTAGTACGGTGAGCAAAGAAACGGGCGTCGGACTTGAAAAAGAGGGTGACGCCGAAGTCCGTGTAGACCTGGTCGGTCGTGGTCATGAGTAAGAGGCCTACAACTTACTCTAAGAAAGTGATTAAGAAGGTAGTTAAGGAAGTGGGTCGGTTATCCGCATTCCCTCTGTTTTAGAGAGGAAAAAGTTGGCGACCAACGCAAAGTTCGGGGAGGTGGGGTTGTAGGTGACTGTCAAACGGAAGTTGGGTCCTCAGGTTGTCGTTTAGGGGGTCCATAAGGAGATCCCCCTTGAGGAATTCAGGACTTCAGCCCTGTGTCCCAAAGGTAAGGATGGTCAGTCGTCCATGGAAGGTAGCCCCTGATGGTAGCACCAATGTCGTCCTTGAGGGTACGGACAAGTTTATGTGAGCTCTCTTGAAGGCAGGTAGGTGCAACATCAAGTGATTTTCTTTCCGGGTGCGACCGCATAGCCCCGTCGCTGGTTGTTTCCGGTGCATGGGATTTGATCACAGGTTGTCTGAGTGTAGGGGTAGATAAGATGCTTGCTGGAGGTGCGGTCAAGGAGGCTACAGAGCTGCTGATTGCGTCAATGTACCCCATTCTTTACTTGCGAGTAGTAGCGCATCCTGGAGCTGGATGCGAATGCTTCGTCTTCCATGTGGCTTAGTAAGGTATCCCGCCACTGCGTCTGGATACTAAAGCCACAGTCGAGGCGAGGCATTAAGCGAATGGGTGTTGGCTAATAGCCTCCACATTGAGAATGAGCTGAGCGAGTGCTATACGTTCGATGGGCCTGGGGGCGTGAGCGACTTTAGCCCGCCGCTTATGATTCAGGCAGCAAGTGGGGCTTACAGCGTTAGATGGGAACTTAAAGGAGGGCGGGAATTTAGTGATCATAATTTGATTCAAATTATGGTTATCCCCCAATCCCCTCCCTCGCCTTATGAGAGTCCATTGTGGCGATGGCGTACCATTGGTATTGGCTGGAACCAATGTGGACTCTCGGTTAGGAAAATGGTATCTAGCATACTGCTTAGAGAGTTTGAAGAGTTGGGGGTGGACGAGCAAATTGGGGTAGTTTGGGGTTAAATGATAGGGTACTTGGAGGTGTGATAATTGTATGACTAGAAAGATTAAATGGTGGACGCGTGAGTTAACCTTAAAGAAGAGGACTATGGTTAGAGGCGAAAATTTCAATGCGCCTGACGGTCCAATTCTTATGGTCTGTCTCAGCTTAGGTATGAATTTAGTTGTGCGGATAGGTAATATAAAGAAATGGTAGTGAAGGTTAAAGTGTACTAGAAAAGCTTCGTAAGGGAAAATAGGAACGACCCCTGGGGTCAGGTCTATAGGATCTACCGGGGTCGTAGGAGAAAGGATGTTATCTCTCTTCGTGTCGGTTACACTCTGTTACTATCGAAGAGAGAGAGTGTTCGGGGGTTCTGTTAGGTGCGTTCCTTCCAAGATCGGAAGCGCAGGCACCTGAAGCACACGAGGTATCTGTCCTTGCATTAGATGAGGGGGAGTTGGGGTACGCCTTTGGCCTGGCTAGGTCTCAACGGTCCCCAGGTTTTGATGGTTTTAATGGAGAGATGTGTAAAAGCTTGTGGAAGTTCACTCCGGAATACCTGGAGGCCATTTATAACAGGTGTGTCTGCAAGTGATACTTTCCGCGTGAGTGGATAAGTGCTAGAGTTGTTCTTCTCCTGAAGTCTCCTGTTAAGATCAGAAGTGATTCTCGGCTTTATTAGGGCATCAGTCTCCTTCTATTGGAAAAGTGCTCGAAAGAGTCATGGTGGAATGGCTTCACAAGCTAATACGCTCGATGTTGAGGAGGTTTATCCCACGATAGTTGGCGTGGATTGTGGGGTCTCCCTTTTTGTGGATTGGGCAGAGCACACTCAAATTCCAATCGTTAGGCATGCTTTCATCCGACCTTATTTTACAAAGAAGCTGATGCATTATCCTTATCAGCTCTTTGCCGACGTGTTTGAATTGCTCGGCCGGCAATCCACCGGCTTCCCCCGCTTTGTTGTTCTTCAGTCCGATAATTTCTATTCGAACTTCTTTATGGTCGGGCAATGTAACATCTGCTCCATCGTCATCGATTGGGGAATCGGGTTCGCCTTCTCCTGGCATTCACTGCTATTCAGCAGGCTGGAGAAGTGTTCCGTCCATAATTTTAGTATGCTCTGGGCATCGGTTACTAGATCACTTTCTTGGGTTCTACAAAGTATGCTCCAGTCTTGAAACCTTCTGTTATTCATCACATCTTTTCGTAGAATTTTCGAGCATTATCCTTGTCGGCCAGTTTGTCAAGCTCTTCACACTAACGCATTTCGGCCTCACTCTTTTTATATCTGCAATGCGTTTTCTCTCTTCAACTCTAGGTATCTAACCCATCCCGCACCTGTTGTAATCGATCGTAATGTTGCGAGGTAGGCCGTCTGTTTAGTCTCCGCTACGACACGTCACTACTCGCTAATGGTGTTAACCAACATAAATTATAGCTTACTCCGATCGATGAAAATTAACACGGCGATGTCCTACGAAAAGTAACAGATCACCACTTTCGCTTACAACAGGGACGAAGAATTCTTCGATGCCAACGTTAACGAAAAATTCTTCTATGCCAAGGTCAGGAACGGTTTTCTTTAAATTTTGTAGCTGAGTCTCTTTTCGTTTTTTTTCCAAGCAACGAGACTTAAAGAAAGGGCCTTTGGTTTGGGTTTGGTGAACACATCAGATTCGGTGAAGCCATCTACTTTTACACATTCTACAAGAAAAAATGTAACTGTATGTAATTATACATAAATTTCCATCAATGATAAAAACACGAAAAACTTACCAAATAGTAACGCATTAAAGTCCTTCACTTTCTTCATTTTTAATTAGTCTTCTCATATGCCTTTTCGAGAATATTAATATTTTTTCTTTAATCCAACATTCGAAGGACATCAGTAAAGAAGTCAAAAGGGACAAAAACTTCCTTTACAATATTGTTTCCAATATAATCCCGAAAGGCACCAGACGAACCGAAATTCAAAAAATTGCGCTTGGAGAAGTCAAAAGTGAAGCGATACTAATTTGTTTTTATGAATGTTCCACCAGGCCAAAACGTTAATGCGTTATTCTATCTTGGAGTTTTGAAGCGTTTGGTGCGCCGTATTCGACGCGTTCGGTCCTAATATCGCGAATATGAAAGTTGGCGTTTGTTGCACCATGATTCGCGTCTCATCGATCGACGCTTGTGATCGACTATTTGACCAAAAATTACATTTTAACCATTAACCACTCCCCGAATTCATCTAATGTGGCACCGTGCGACTTCTTCCTTTTCGGAAAAAATGCAATTGCCCATGAAAGGAAAGCGTTATGCAGACGTAGAGGCCATTCAAACGGCTTTCACCGGCATTCTGGCGGCCATACGGGCCAACGAGCTAAAACACTCGTTCGAAAAACGCTGCATTAAAGCAGAAAGAGACTCTGCTTTGCTCCTTGTATGTAGTATATTAGAGTTGGGGTTTCATCGACCCGATTTTAGCTATTAACTATTATCAAGCCACATACTAAACAAAATGGGCCCTGGGTTTCATTAAGGTACCTCATATAAAAACACCAATCTTATGGAGTAAAGGCAGCCGTATTTTCGAAAATCCAAGTAATAGTTACAACGGAGCTAGATAAAGTTTTCGCCCAACTGTTTCTATTTTAGGTACAAAGATTCACTGTTATGAGTAAAACACGCTCCCTCATTTTCATTGAGATAACTCACATATTGGCCGATAAATGTGGCAGAAAGTCACCCAGAAGTTCGGATTCATATTTGTATTTTATATTTCCGTATACGAAATTTATTTGTTACGGTTTTAGTAGTTTTACACAGTTTGAGTTATCTTCCGATTTCATCCACACTGTCGATAGTAGTTCGTATAGTATTTACGCTGAACAAATTTGGTCGTTGTTCCCTTAGTTCCTTTTTTAAGATTTATGTACATTAGACTTATTAGAGGGCGGGCCACGCTCATTTTTTCCGAACTTTTTTGCACACAGTATCGCCTTGCTTCTGCGATTCCCTGTGCCAAATTACAGTTTTATACCTTAATTTAATGCTTGGTTATAACTTTTTGTAGGTTTTAGGTTTACCAAGTTTCATAAAGATATCTCAAATTTTACTCAATTTATAGTTCACTTTTCTTATAACTCTGATCATTTATATAATTTATATAATCCAATTTTTATCTCGCTTAGTTTTAGGTAATTCGTACAACCGTTAGGTGAACAAAACTATTGAATATAATAGCAATAGGTTTGAAGAGTATACAAATTCAATAACATGTGATTATATAAGACATTATTGTGCAAATATAATATATACATATGTACATATATATAATATTTTTATTCACTGTCAATAAACCATTTCTTTTCAAACTCCTCAATACAACAATAATTTGTGTGAGTAGACATAGTAAAAAAATTGTTCAATTAATTTCACTGTGAATTATAATTATTATATAATCTAATTAAAATATACACCGAAATCCAATACGAATATGCCATTTTACTTTGCGAGAGTAAGAAATGTTTGGTTACACCCAAACTTACCCCTTTCTTACTTGTGTTCTGGTCGTTTTTTATTACATTACAGTAGAAGGATATGTGTACATTTTTTCGCGATTTCTTGAGGTGTGAAAATTAGTCCTGATAGCGTGGATATAAAGGCTTTGTTCCGAAAGTAATAGGACTGATTTTCATTCGCCACGACTGGATTCGGTAGAGGGTGTTCCAAGTTAACGAACGAGCGGTCGGTCAGTTGTCTCCGAGCACCTGGAGAGTCAGGATAAACATTTTCGGGCGACGTCTTTCTGTGAGTGGGGCGACCGAAAATGCAGCGTTCGTTAGAGCAGAAGTACGCGATTAAATTTTGTGTGAAACTCGGTAAATCTGAGACAGAAACGTTTGATATGATTAAGCAGGCAAGACTGGTGTGTTTCGATGGCACCAGGCCTTTTTGGAGGCCCGCTGATGAAGACCGTGGTGAAACCTGTGATGTTAACAAAATACCGCATTTAATTTTTTTCTGTAATCAAAAATATAGACAAAACGCACAAAACAGTTGATACATGTACTGATCTCTCTTCTGATCACTCTCCTGTACTAATAAAGATATGTTAACAACCCATATTCATTGAACCAAAAGTCAGTCTAACATCCTATATAACGAATTGGCTAAAATATAAAAAATACGTTAGTAGCACCATTAATATTGAGTACCAAATAAATACGGGAAGAGATATTGATGAAAACATTAGGGAACTCAATGATATAATAAATAACGCAGCTGTCTTAGCAACACAAACAAAAGGTATAAGTCGCTTGGTTCGAGAAAAAGTCTCAAATAGTGAAATAGAAAAGCTTGTACATGAAAGAAGGCGTGCAAGACGTGAATGGCAGATAAATCGCTGCCCTTCCACTCAACTTCAATTGAAATCAGCAGTATATAAATTTAGAAAAGCGCTTAAACATGAGGAAGAATTCTGCACTGAAATTCATATAAAGAAACTGTGTCCAAATTCAAGCAAGCAAAATTCCCTTTGGAAAGCCCAAAAGTCCATGAAGCCACCAACTGACTCCAACATGAAATTAGGCTCGAAGTGACGAGGAAAAGGCTAATTGTTTGGCAAATCACCTAAAAAAGGTATTTCAACCTAATTTGCCAAAGAAAAACTTTAAGCTATCAACCTTACTCAACACAGCTAATAATATACTTCCATGACATCCTCGGCAACAGCAGCAAATTCTCTGCAGAACAGCTACTCTGGGGTCTGCCACGCCTGGCAGCATCTCGTGTTGTGCCAGTCTCTTCGAGGCGAGCGGCTAAACGTCGCAGTGTTTCACCAGTAGGCGTCGGACGGCCAGGACAGGGTATATTAAGTTTGTCACGAAGTTTGTAACACCCAGAAAGAAGGATTGGAGACCCTATAAAGCATATATATAAATTATCAGTATGTCGAGCTGAGTTGATTTAGCCTGCTTCCAAAATTAATAGAGTGTAAATATTACGTCATATGGAAAAATATGAAAGGAAAGCAAAAAAGTCGACAACAGAAGCGCAGAACGTTGTTATAAAACTAGCTTCCAATTCGTGTGACTCTACTGCAAAAATAAAGGGGATAAGTGTTGCCCAATGTGAGAGAATAATGAAAGCTTGTGAGCATTTTGACCTGAAAAGACTTAAAATGAAAACACCTCTAAATGCCCAACGAAAGGATATAAAGCCACAGTTTTACACCGATCTTATGTGTGAAAAATGACTGCTTCTTCGTACAAACAAATAATCGAGTGAGCACTTCCGCATTTTTCTAATACCTTTAAACATATTCCCTGGATATACCAACAGGGCAATGTCACTATCCACACCGCCAAGGTAGTGAAATCTTGAATTACATCTCAAAATGTGATTTGGTTAAAGTGGCCACCTTATTTTCCTTGCCTTAATATATTGGAAAACGTTTGGGGTGAATATCCTTCAAGGTTTATCAGTCAGGCCGTCAATTCGGTGATCGGGAGTCCCTCTTAGCAGCCATTAAAATTGCATGGAGTAAGATAGCCTTGTACTTCTTAAAATGTCTTTATGATAGCCTTTCAAACAGAATTTTTTCAGTTATCGTAAATTAGGTGGCTGTTTTGAATACTAAGTACATTAATTTATAAGACTATATTAAAACGTTTACACTTGTATGGTTAATCTAACTAGATTCTTGTATTGAGACTATTGTACCCATTCAAATTGCGTAAATTTTAAAATACTTTTTTGAGTTATTTATTTAAACGACACAATATCAAAATATGAGGTAGATATATATTTTTTTTAACGCTTAAACGGGGCTCCTGCGATGTTTAAATGAAAAGATTTCAATTCGTACTAAATTTAGTACCTATTCTAGTAAATCGGGTTATATATACATAAAGACCGAGTAAGCTAACTGCACGTTTGAAGTTGCTACGAATAATTTCGTTCGTGACAATACAAAGTTGTACAAGTCTGACTATTTTTTTTGTCTTTCAGCTCTAAGATTTCATACAATAGTTAAATACAAGGAGCATTCCAAAGTAAACAGGATTAAAAAAAAAACAGAACAAATTGTGTTTTCGGCAAAATCAATTTATTTTATTCAAAATAGTCTCCTTCTGCTTCAATACAGCTTTTTTGACGGTCCAAACGCATGTCAATGTTTTAGCTCGTTGGCTGGTATGGCCGCCAGAATGCCGGTGCAAGCCTTTTGAATGGCATCTACGGCTGCATAACGCTTTCCTTTCATGGGCAAATGCATTTTTCCGACTAGGAAGAAGTCGCACGGTGCCATATCAGGTGAATATGGGGAGTGGTTAATGGTTAAAATGTGTTTCCTTCGAAAGTTGGATTCTGAGCAATTATTGGTCGTCAGTCACCTTTCGTAAGCCCAAATGTTTGGTAAAAATGCGATAAATCGATGTTTTGGAGATGTTCAATTCCATTTCCATGAATTTCAATGATGAATACGGCTGATTTTTGATGAATTCATGCACAGTTTCGTTGGAATTTCCGGTGATCACGGATTTTGATTGGCCCACATGTTGATCGTCATTTATGTCCCCACGACCACCTTAAAAACGTTGAAACCACTCGTGCACTCCGCTACGGGATAGGCAATCATCGCCATAAACTTCTTTCATCAATTGAAATGTTTCGGTAAAAGTTTTACCAATTTTAAAACAAAATTTGATGTTGGCTCTTTGTTCAAAGCTCATTTTCGCACCGATAGCACAAACATACTGACACTTAAAACGCAATAACTTCACTTCCAATCAATGAAATGTCCTGTTTACGTTAGAACATACCTTGTGTTACTGAAATTAAGAGATAATCGTGTTTGAATCGGGCGAATATTTCCCTAAGTCCTAACTAAAAGGTTTTTGAACTTAAATTGTTTTTCCCCAAGATACTATCGACCTATCGACCGGCCCAAAAAAGAAAAATTATCCAATATATCCATTGATTGATGCGATTTATGGGAAGTGGTGCCGTCTTGTTGAAACCAAATGTCGCCGAGATCACGAGCTTTAATTTCAGGCACCAAATAGTTAATTATCACCAAATGTCAGCTTCAATTTCAGGCATCAAATAGTCGGTTATCAAGGTGTGATAACAGTCGCCACTGACGGTTACGTTCTCACCGACATTAAGAAATATGCACCTATGAATTCACCGGGCCACAAACCACACCATTGAGTTTTCAGAATTTAATGGCAGCTTTTAATCTCTTCAGGTTGCTCTTCGTCACAAATGCGGCAATTTTGCTTATTTACATACTCATTGAGCCATAAATGGGCTGGAAGAAAATTTGGTTCGACAACGTCGGATCTTCTTGAAACTTTTTAAGAATCCATAGAGCGATGCGATGTTACTGGGGAAGGTCGAGCGATATCAGTTCTCGCACAATCTGTATTTTGTACGCTTTTGATTTAAGATATCGACGTGCAATGCGCCAAGTCATTCCATACTCTTCATGGTCTTCGTGTACATTTTCTGCTATATTTTCTTCACTTCGTGCTGGACGTGGTCTATTCTGTCGAATATTATCCAATGTTGAATGCTTGCTCTCAAGATGGGCGATGGTGTTGCGAATATTACACTTTTTTTTATTGCATATAATGATTTTGCGTTGGTCTAAACCTCGGTCTTAAGCTTACATATATCCCTAACATCATCAATTCCATTCTTCTTCTTGACTTTTTGCCTTAAATATTGCCTCTTCGGTTAAGTTTATGTAGATCCACTCTTCAGTGAGACAAATCCTTGTTTTTTCTACAGTGGTCTTAGCTACCCAAGTTGCTACCCGAGCTGGGCTTATAGTTTAGGCGGAGTCCCTGCTTACGGACATCATCCACGATTTCGCCGTCGACTACCCGCTCGACCGCGATATTTAATGTCCCCTTCATTACGCATAAGACGGAATACTTCCAGACTAATTTATCGGATACCGACTTCGTGTTATTTCGTTTCCAAGGGGCCGTGGCGACAGAGACGCATGGCGCGGTAAGGCAACCGTTACTTTCCAATGCAATGCGGTGTTAAGAAGACTCCGTTCGAATACAGTCGAGTTCACCTGCTGGCTGCAAATCATCCAATGGACATGGGATTCACATCACACCCTGGATTAGAAAACACAGTACTACTTATAGTTAACAGAAAAATAGGGTTGGGTCTGCTTTTTTGGAAATTCTGCATTCATAATTCCGGAAATCGGAACACCGAGAATATTTCGTTTCCAAGGGGCCGTGGCGACAGAGACGCATGGCGCGGTAAGGCAACCGTTACTTTCCAATGCAATGCGGTGTTAAGAAGACTCCGTTCGAATACAGTCGAGTTCACCTGCTGGCTGCAAATCATCCAATGGACATGGGATTCACATCACACCCTGGATTAGAAAACACAGTACTACTTATAGTTAACAGAAAAATAGGGTTGGGTCTGCTTTTTTGGAAATTCTGCATTCATAATTCCGGAAATCGGAACACCGAGAAGTTATGGAAGTCAATTTTCTGGAATTCAAAATTCTGGATAACGAAATTCTAAATTGCAAAATTCTGAATGGCAAAATTCTGTAACATCGCGTCTAAGGCACTTGCGCACTTTTTTGTTATCAACATGCATTTTTAATCATTAATTACAGATTTTTTCCATTCTGTAGTCATATGTTTTATTGCCTAGTAAGTAGTTGTTTACAATTGCATGATTGTATTTGTTATAGTTATTTCTTTGTTTGTTGTTGTTCATTTACTTTTTTGTACTACCATGATTGTATTTGTTATTGTTATTGTTTTGTTTGTTGTTCTTCATTTACTTTTTTGTACTACCATAATGATTTAGTTTACTATGTACCTACATATACATATATGTACTGACTAAGCAATGTGTTACTGCAATTTCATTAATAAAAACGTGCTAAATATTTTTGTGAAATGATGGAAAATATAACTGTGGTGAAGTCCAATAAAGGAAAAGACATGTTAAACGTCGACGGCTACTTCTTCTACATATGTATTTGGAACGAAAAAATAAGAAAACATTTAACTGGACTTGTTCTGAACACATTAAAAACAAATGTACCGTGCGTATTGTCACACAATTCGATGGCTGTGAACATGTTATACGAAAAAAAAGAAATGAACATTCTCATGATCCATTAATGTAGTATCTATTTGATCTTTATTTGTTAATAATGCTGTTTTTTGTTTTTCCGATAAACATGTTTGAATTTTGGAATTATTTTGGAGGTTATGTTTTGTTTATGTTATATTATTATGTATGTATAAGCAAATTTATATAAGATACACGATTTGGCTCAAATTTTGGGGAAAAAATTTCCACAATTAATTAAATTAATTATTAATTAAAACGTAAATTCCGGAATTATGAAAAACCAGAATTTTGAAATGCAGCCAAAAAAAGCGAAGGAATTGCGGTATTCCGATTTCCAGAATTTTGTCGACCCAGAATTTTGATTCCGGAATTTTGACTTCAGAATTTTAATTTTAGAGTTTTGACCGTCTCGCAGAAAAATATGCTCTCTAAGTTTCATTAAGATAACTAATATACCCTCACCAACACATAGTATAAAGAGTAAGGTCAACCAGATGTTTTAAAATCTTTATATTAATTATAAGGGACTAGGGAAAGTTTCAACTGATTTTATCCATTTCATCTTCTTCTTAATTGGCGTAGACACCGCTTACGCGATTATAGCCGAGTTAACAACAGCGCGCCAGACGTTTCTTCTTTTCGTTACGTGGTCCACTTGGTCCTTCCAACGGAGTGGAGGTCTTCCTCTTCCTCTGCTTCCCCCGGCGGGTACAGCGTCGAATATTTTCAGAGCTGGAGTGTTTCCGTCCATTCGGACAACATGACCTAGCCAGCGTAGCCGCTGTCTTTTAATTCGGTGAACTATGTCAATGTCGTCATATATCTCGTACAGCTCATCGGTCCATCGAATGCGATATTCGCCGTGGCCAACGCGCAAAGGACCATAAATCTTTCGCAGAACTTTTCTCTCCAAAACTCGCAACGTCGACTCATCAGTTGTTGACATCGTCCAAGCCTCTGCACCGTATAGCAGGACGGGAATTATGAGTGACTTATAGAGTTTGGTTTTTGTTTGTCTAGAGAGGACTTTGCTTCTCAATTGCCTACTCAGTCCGAAGTAGCACCTGTTTGCAAGAGTTACCTTGCGCTGGATTTCTACTTTCTGATGTTTACGCTGGTTCCAAGATAGACGAAATTATTTACGACTTCAAAGTTATGACTGCCAACAGTGACGTGAGTGCCAAGTCGCGAGTGCGACGACTGTTTGGTTGATGACAGGAGATATTTCATCTTGCCATCGTTCACTGCCAGACCCATTTGTTTTGCTTCCTTGTCCAGTCTGGAGAAAGCAGAACTAACGGCGCGGGTGAAAAGGCCCGTCATCGGCATACGCCAGCAGCTGTACACTCTTATAAAAGATGGTACCTTCTCTATTAAGTTCTGCGGCTCGAACTATTTTCTCCAGAAGCAGGTTGAAAAAGTCACACGATAGGGAATCGCCTTGTCTGAAACCTCGTTTGGTATCGAGCGGCTCGGAGAGGTCCTTCCCGATTCTGACGGAGCTTTTGGTGTTGCTCAACGTCAGCTTACACAGCCGTATTAGTTTTGCGGGGATACCAAATTCAGACATCGCGGCATAAGGGCAGCTCCTTTTCGTGCTGTCGAAATCAGCTTTGAAATCGACGAAGAGGGGGTGTGTGTCGATTCTTCTTTCACGGGTCTTTTCCAAGATGTGGCGCATGGTGAATATCTGGTCAGTTGTTGATTTTTCAGGTCTGAAGCCAAACAGATAAAGTCCAATCAGTTTGTTGGCGGTGGCCTTTAAGTTTTCACACAATATGCTAGATAGAACCTTATATGCGATGTTGAGAAGGCTTATTCCACGGTAGTTGGCGTAGATTGTGGGGTCTTCTTTCTTGTGGATTGAGCAGAGAAACACTAAAATTTCAATCATTGGGCATGTTTTCGTCCGACCATATTCTATAAAGAACTTGTTCTTCGTCAGCGTGTTTGAATAGCTCGACCGGCAATCCATCGGCCTGCGCCGCTTTGTCGTTCTTCAGACGGGTAATTGCTATTCGAACTTCTTCATAGTGGGGCAATGGAGCGTCTGCTCCATCGTCATCGAGTGGGGAATCGGGTTCTCCTTTTCCTGGTGTTGTGCGTTCACTGCTATTCAGCAGGCTGGAGAAGTGTTCCCTCAAGCATGCTCTGGGCATCAGTGACTAGATCACCTTTGGGGGTTCTACAAGAGTATGCTCCGGTCTTGAAACCTTCTGTAAGCCGCCGCATTTTTTCGTAGAATTTTCGAGCATTACCCCTGTCGGCCAGCTTATCAAGCTCTTCGTACTCACGCATTTCGGCCTCTTCCTTCTTCTGTCTACAAATGCGTCTCGCTTCCCTCTTTAACCTTCGGTATCTATCCCATGCCGCACGTGTAGTGGTCGATCGTAACGTTGCGAAGTAGGCAGCCTGTTTTCTCTCCGCTGCGACACGGCACTCCTCGTCGTACCAGCTGTTCTTTTGCTCTTTCCGAAAACCAATGGTTTCGGTTGCAGCTGTACGTAAGGAGTTTGAAATGCCGTCCTATAGTTCGCACAGTTCCCTTGTTGACGAGTGCTCTCAGAGAGCAGGAGTGTAAGCCGAGTAGAAAATCGCTCGGCTGTCTGTTGTGATTGCAGCTTCTCGACGTCGAACCTTCCTTGTGTTTGGTGGCGTGCGTTTTTTGCTGCACAGGGGCGGGTGCGAATCTTAGCTGCAACAAGATAGTGGTCCGAGTCGATGTTAGGACCTCGGAGCGCACGCACATCTAAAACACTGGAGACGTGTCTTCCGTCTATCACAACATGATCGATCTGGTGGGTAGTTTTTCGATCCGGTGACAGACAGGTGGCTTGATGAATCTTCTTATGCTGGAATTTAGTACTACAAATAACCATATTTCGGGCCCCGGCGAAGTCGATCAGCCTGAACCCATTTGGGGATGTTTCGTCGTGGAGGCTGAATTTACCGACCGTAGTGCCAAAGATACCTTCTTTACCCACCCTGGCGTTAAAGTCGCCAAGCACGATTTTGACATTGTGGCGGGGGCAGCTCTCATAAGTGCGCTCCAAGCACTCACTAAAAACATCTTTGGTCACATCGTCCTTATCTTCCGTCGGGGCGTGGGCGCAAATCAGCGATATGTTGAAGAACCTCGCTTTGATGCGGATTGTGGCTAGACATTCATTCACCGGAGTGAATGATAGTACTCGGCGACGGAGTCTCTCTCCCACTACGAATCCCACACCAAACTTGGGCTCCTTTATATGGCCACTGTAGTAAATGCCACAAGGACCTACTCGTTTCTGTCCTTGTCCCGTCCATCACATTTCTTGGACGGCGGTGATGTCAGCCTTTATTTTCCCGAGGACATCAACCAGCTGGGCAGCGGCACCTTCCCAATTAAGGGACCGGACGTTCCAGGTGCAAGCCCTAATATCATTGTCCTTATTTCGTTTGCCATGGTCGTCAGCAAAAGGGGGGTTTCTCATCCGAGGGTGTTGGTAGTTTTTCATTGGGGTGAGTTTTTTACGTGGCGGGTCCCAAACCCAGCGCACAACCCTATGGGGATGTTTCGCCTTCTCAGGCGATACTTGATCAAAGACCGGAAGTCATGAGCTGCTTGAGTCATATGTAAAAGAATCGTTTCTAGCCACTCCCAAGTGAATGGCGATCAGAAAACTTTCCTCACTTGCGTGAACTTCTACACATGACTCCATCCTCCATTTTTTTATCCATTTAGTTCACAAAATTCACAGAAAAACACGCTCTTCCGATTTCATTCAAATAACGCGGATATTTAAAGTCAACCGATAATTTATAAATATTTATATTAGATGTAAAAAGGCTAATTTTTGAGATAGAGGCACACAATTATCAGGAAAGCATTATCTTCAAATTTCATATACCACAGATTAACTGATATTTTCGGTAAATAGTTATCACATGGCACTTGACATGTGATGACATGTTCAACATAATCAGATGGAAATTAGATTTGTAATATATGGGACGTAGGAATGGTTGTAGTGCTATTTTATCCCTTTTAGCACTATACATAGGAATGTCAGTATAATGTTATATAGTATATCGAATTTGGTTGAAATTGATCAAGTAAGTCCCGGGGAATGTGATTACACCTAAAGGCTACGATACCACTCTTATAGACCAATTTTGATAACGGCTCCTACAAAGCATTTTGATATGTATGTATATCGCCTTTAGTACTTTTCAACATTACTTTTATATGGCGAGTGGACGTGGTTATAAATCCATTTAATCCCTTTTCATACTGTAAGTTTTTAGTTTATTTAGCTTAAAATTACCCGAGAGATATGCACTTAAAAGCGTGCGGGACCACATGTTATTTTTCAAAGTTTTTCGAACCGTTCAAATACGTTTCTTATGCGATTAATAGCTAAAACTTTTCCATAAAAACCTTTTCTAAAGCACTTGTAGTTTTGCAGTATGAAAAGTGTGAAACTTTTGAAATTTTCGAAAAATCGATTTTATTTTATTACATTATGGGATAGTATATACTGTTCTCACAAATCTCTCAAATTTAGAAATCGAAATTCGAATTCTTAAGGTCGCAGCGTTTCTTGTGGAAAGGAAACAGAGTAGGAAACGGAGCGCCTCTTTAGACCCGTTTTTCTTAGAATGAATGTTTTGCAAAAATTTCCAAAAAAAACTCTCGATAGCACTATACAGACTTTCCTACAGATTAATAACCTTTTTGTAATTTTTGTTTTAGATCAAAATTCCGGCCGCAAATCAAACAAATTATTTTGTATGATTGTATTTATTTATAAAAAAAACTGGCCCGACTACTTAATTTCAACACTAAAAAAATCGCGAAAATCAGCGATTTTTCAGAGAGTTACACTGAGACGATCCTTTAACCCTTAGTAATTCAACCACGCCCCTTCCCTTCTTCTTTTCGACCAAGGGTCTGTCGTAAATTATGTTTCTTTAACTATTGTTATCTTGTTTTTTGTTTCCAATGGGTTTCAACCTACTATGAATTTCTATCATTTTTGATAATTTGCAAAGTTTTAGCACTAGTCTATATGTGTGCATATATTTCTATGTTTTCGAAATAATAGCAGTGGCTTGTGAAAATTATAACAATGTTGGTTTTACACTTAAATTTTAATTATAGAAATATTGCCACTCTGCGCTTAAATTGTTTTTTGATACAGTTATCACATTCCTGAAGTTCCGTTAACTTTTATTCTACGTATTTGCTTTTTGTTGTGATTTAAAATAGCAGTGCAAACGAAATAATCACAATGTATTAAAGAATTTGATTGAAATGCAAAAATTTTAATTAAAGTTAATTCAAACAACAGTTCATTAGTGAACAGATCGCTCTTTAAATTTTAAAATATATTTAAAAAAAAATAAAAAATAAAGATTTGCTCGGATATTCTGCCAAAATGATTGCGAATGCAAAAAATGGAAACAAAATCCCGAAACAAGGGGACGAAAAGAAGCTCTTTCGCGGACACAGTTGTGGAAAGTTGTGACTTTGACCCGAGAAAATCCATTTCATACCTAAAAAAAAAATGAAAGATGAGTTAAACCTTAGCGTCACTGTTTCAACAATAAAAAAAAAGAGTTGATAGTAGCTAAACTCTATGGCAGGAGCCCAAGAAAGGTGCCATTACTTAAACACCGACATGTGCCGGCCAGAGTTCAAGAGAGCACCTGAATGGGTCAGTCGAAAAATGGCGCAACATATTGTAGTCCGATGATACAAAAATTGTTTTATTTGGTTCCCGAAGACGCCGACAGTATGTACGAAGGTCAGTAAAAGCATCATGTGATCCTAAATATGTCTCACGGACGGTAAAACATGGAGGTGCCAAAATCATTGTTATGGCGGTGCTTCTCTTACCATGGTACAGGTCCGTTATTTTGGATTAAGGAAACATGGATGCCAAGTTGGACGTTGAAATAATGGAGTCGACTATGCTAGCACATGCTGAATGGAAAATGCCGCTGAAATGGGTCTATCAACAAGATAACAACCCCAAACATACCAGCAGGTTGGGAAAAAATTGGTTTGCTCTGAATGGAGTTGAGATTATGGGTTGGCGGGCTCAGTCACCAAAACCTTAATCATTGAGCAGAGGTCAAAAGAAAGTGTACACATTTTTCCTATATATTTCACTCATTATTTGAATACAAAAAACTTTTAATTTGTTCAAATCAATTACCTTTTATACGTGACTAAATATTGTTCTTACAAAAAATTAACAGCCATCGAAAAAAATTCTACAAAAACACAAACAAAACCAAATATACCTGTACTAAGTATTTCAGGCGTCTAAAAAAGGGCGCAGCTTAAGAAAAACTAAAAAATTCAAAAACTAATACTTTCCTTTGCACTGCTTCCGACCTCTTTGATATTGATTCCACTAAATTGGAATGTTGTAAAATGCACTTCAGAGAATTCTTACTGGTTATACTCCTTTTCATATGCCGGTCCAAATGTTCCTCCAGATGCTCAATGGGGTTCAGGTCCGAGGATTGTGGGGAGTGATCTAGCGGTTTTTTCTTCGGCAACCGGCACAGAGACCATTAGCATGCAGTGCTCGCCTGATCGTGCTGGCACTAACGTTAAGTCCGGAGGTAATTGACACTTCTTCAGACATTTTGACGGCACTGACAGTTGGATCTATCTTTGCAGCTCTCACAACTGATCGTATTTCCGTATTAGTTAGTCGCTTTCGCCTACCCGAACGTGCTCGATCTTCTAATGTGCTAAACTTTTTTTGCTTAACAATAATTTTTTTAATCGTATTATATCTTCTTCCAATTATAGAAGCAATTTCACGTTTCCTTCTTTCTTAAAATTTATTACTAATTTTCTTACATTAACTGAAGTTTGCTTACCCATTATCAAATTGATATAATCGCGGCTAATTTCCAAATGCAAATAATATTATATCCGTACAAAGATATTAAATAACATTCGAATGAAGCAGTTGTAAAGAAACAACTATTGATAACGGTAATTTTTTTTGGGTAAAATGAATAAGCAAGGCATATTACCGTAATTGTACACTTTGATTTGATGCGTGAAATACTCAGTTTATTTGGTGTTGTAGACCCTTTCCAGATTGCTGTTAATTTCTTGTAAGAACAATATTTAGTTATGTGTATATAAATGGTAATTGATTTGAAAAAATTCAAATTTTTTGTACTAAAATACAGAGTAAAATGTATAGAAAAAAGGTGTAACGCTCACAGTATATCGTCACCTAATATGCAAAATAACGTAAGTATCATAAAAAAATTCAAAATTAAGTTTTTTATTGATTACGATTCCCACATCGTATTACATATCGTCACCTAAACTGCAAAATAACGTAGGATCAAACCTTTCGAAAATGAGTGTTTCATTGACTACGGTCCACTACTTCAAATTACATACATATAAGTACATATGTATGTCCAACATTTTTAGGTTCTGCTATCAGATATAACCCTGTTTCAACCAATATTTACATTTTGTTTCACTCATCCATTTTATAACGTGTTTTATTCTTTCCCTTGTAAATTTCTGAGAATGTTGTTACGTTATTTTGCATTTTAGGTGACGATATGTATTACAAATTTAAATCTTCTGCAATCAGAAATACTCAAGTTATATTAAAAGTTCAAAATAACGTATCAACAAGTGCTTGATTTCGTTAAAAAAAAATAACGTATCATCACTCATGTAAAATAACAAAGTATTTCTTCTTTTTTTTTAAGAAGTTGGCTTTGATTTATTGTTTATGCTTACTTTTATTGTTTGTGTGCAGTGTGCTTTGGTTTGGTTAGGTTAAATTGCTAATCAAAGATCGAATGTGGACTACTGTATGTAGTCATTTGTAAGGCCATAGAAAAGAAGAACTTTTGTGTTCGAACAATAAATTAGTAAAACGCTTAGTAGCCAATACAAATTTCCACAGGCGTTTAATTTCAATTCCCGTCAGCTCGCAGGGATGTCTGAAGGTATGCGCTCTCAAGCGCTTCAGTGTAGATCTCCCAAATGCGAGATAGTCAAAAAGAAAGTGTTAAGTTGTTTCCACCACATTTTCTTCCATACAGTTTCTGCAGAAGGCGTCTAGATCTCTTGCGATTGATCTTGGGCCAAAAGGCTTTTGCACCAGCTCATGTAACAATGGTGGCCAAGCGTTGTCCACGCTTCTGCGAGGCCCAGCTGTTCAGTGGTAGAACACAAGAGGAGCTGTCCCTTTCTAAGGATAGCGGTTTTAGGGTACCTTTCTTTCCTAGCCTATCAGCTTTACAATTGCCTGCGATTCCGAGGTTAGGCACTCTTGGCTAGTATCGCCGATATTCTATCTGAGTGGGTGGTCAGCATTACTTCTACTGCAACCTTCATGGCTACACCCTCGGCCTGGAAGACACTGAAATAGTCAGAAAGTCTGAAACTGGTGTTGATAGAGAGCTCCTGAGAGTAGACCCCTACTTCCCCACAAGTTTTGACCCATCCGTGAAGAAGCTTACTGCCCTTCTCCTCTAACGGCTTCTTCCTACCCATAACTCCCTCGCCGGTATATGGGAGCCGCCACAGTTCGGTTTAGCGACTCCATGATCCAAATGATCCGGTATGAAGTAAAAGTGAGTGAGGATTTCCGAGTGTTCAGACCCATGTTCTTTTAGGAGTGCAATAGCCTAGGAGGATGGAGTCATGTGTAGAATTTCACGCAAGTGAGGAAAGCTCTCTGATCGCCATTCACTTGGGAGTGGCCAGAAACGATTCTTTTACATATGGCTCAAGCAGCTCACGCCTTCGGTTTTTTGACCGAGTATTCTCTGGGCGCTTGAAGGCGAGCTAAAGAGAGAAGGCGAAACATCCCCTCCACAGGGTTGTGCGAAGGTTTTGGGACCCACCACGTAAAAAACAGTACCAATGAAAAAGAACAAAAAGCCTCGGAAGAGAGACCCCCCTTTTAAAGACGACCATGGAAATTAATTAAGGACTACGAATTAAGGGCATGCACCTGAAATTTCCGGTCCGTTAATTGGGAAGATGCCGCTGCCATGTTGGTAATGTCCTCGCTAGAGTGATGGCTGACATCACCGCCGTCCAAGAAATACGATTTACTACAGTGGCCATATAAAGGAGCGCACTTTTGGTCTGGGATTTGTGGTAGGAGAGAGACTCCGTCTCCGAGTACTATCATTCACCCCGATGGATGAACGTCTAGCCATAATCCGCATCAAAGTAAAGTTCTTCAACATATCGCTTATCTGCGCCCAGAAGGCGAACCTGATTCCCGATCGATGACGATGGAGCAGACGTTCCATTGCCCGACCATGGAAAATTTTGATTTTGCACATCAGCTTCTTTGTAAAATATGGTTGAACGAAAACATGCCCAACTATTGGAATTTAAGTGTGCTCTGCCCAATTTACAAAAAAGAAGACTTAACAATCTGCGCCAACTACCGTGAGATAAGCCTCCTCAACATCGCGTATAAGGTTCTATCCAGCGTATTGTGTTAAAGAATAATGCTCACCTACAACAAACTGATTGGACCTTATCAGTGTGGCTTTAGACCTGGAAAATCAACAATCGACCAGATATTCACCATGCGCCAAATTTTGGAAAATACTCGTGAAAGGAGAATCGCAGCACGAAAAGGAGCTGCCTTTATGCCGCGATGTCTGCATTTGGTATCCCCGCAAAACTGTGTAAACTTACATTGAGCAAGACCAAAAGCTCCGCCAGGATCGGGAAAGACTTCTCCGAGCCGTTCGATACCAAACGAGGTTTCAGACAAGGCCACACCTACTTTTTCTAAATTTTTTCCAAAGGTGCGCCTGGTTGCAGCGATCCCCTGTACCAAATTACACCTTTATATTTTAATTTAGTAATTAGTTATAGCACTTTATAAGTTTTAGAGTTAATGGCGATTTGTGGGCGTGGCAGTGATCCGATTGCGCCCATCTACGAAATCAAACTTTGTTTTGTATTAAGAAACCAAGTCATCATCAAGATTTGTAACTTTTACTAAAGTTACAGCTTGCCCGGACGGACAGAACAGTCACCCGGGTTTCAACTTTTCTCGTCACTTTGATCATTTATATATACATAAGTATATAACTCTATATCTATCTCGATTAGTTTAAGGTGATTCGTACAACCGTTAGCTTAACAAAACTATAATACTCTGTAATAACTGGTTGCAAGAGTATAAAAAACATGAAATATGAAAAACTTGTAACTGTTTTTATTTAAAATTAAACAAAAAATATTAATATTAAAATTTTGTTTATTTATTTTATTTTTATACAAATTTAGACTGATCAGACGTTATTTTCTTTCAGAAATGAAAACTCAAAATAACGTAAGACACTTGCTTTAATTTTTTATCTAGAATATACTTATAGTTTCATTTTAATTTAGATTTGAAAATTTTGTTTCAATATCTCAAGTGGTTTTCTTTTTTTGATTTTGCATTTCAGGTGAATATATGTATATGTAACATATGTAATTATTTTCAGGATATCCATTGTGGCATACGTTGGCATATTATCATATTATCATTATGATTAATATGAATTGCGCTTTGTGGTACATAAATTCAAGAGCAATTAAGACGGCATCAATAGCTTTAGCACACAGCTTTCAAAAGGTAAATTTATTAAGTTTTGTATATTGATAAACTTTTTTGGAATAAGATGAGTATTTCGTTGATAAAATGAGTATTAGCAAGAAAAACAAAAAACCTAGTGAAAACCGTAAAGCCCAAGGTGATCATAAAAGAAAATACATTAGCATCGACCCACATTCATTAGCATGAAAACCATACAGCTAAAAATGGTAAACCGAAGTATAAACCGCGGCCTCAACTTATTATGATTTCAAATACAGTAAATCCCGCTTAAGTGCCACACCTAACGATGTCAGGTGTTTGTGGCACTTAAGCGGGAGTGGCATTTAAAAGAAACCCGCTTAAGTGCCATATGGTACTTACGAAGATTTCGTTTATGAACTTTTCTAAAAAGCTGCATAGATATATTTTTGATTAAATCTATTTTATTGATTATAATTTACAAAAATTAATAAAAAAAAGAACGAAAAAGAAAACAATTTAACAAAGAGACCTTTCTTGAGATCAAAGCTTTTAAAATTAAATTATTAATTCAAGTTTACATATGGGTAGGTACATACATTTTATGTACTTATCTTCTTATTTATATGTAATAAAGTAGTTTCGCTTCAATTTAAAAAAAGAAATCAGTAATTTTTTTCTGACGAAGATTTTGAAATTTCTTTTTGAAAAGCTTTTCTTCCAAAGTTTCAATTTCTTCGGCGTCAATATTGTTGTAATCTACAAACTTCTTAATAAGGCTAAGAGCACTTAAAGTTTCAGCAAAGGAAGGCGGGTCAGTTACGGCATCAACTGCAGATTCTTCTGATGATTCAACATCAGCCTCATTTAATACATCTTTTACTATTTTCTCATCAGTAAGAACACCAAAGCAATCAATGTCACTGTCGCACGCAACGTATTCATCAAAGTTATGTATTTCAATAGGGACATCTACTATTTCCTCGATAGGGTCGAACGAAATATCTTCTACTTGAAACCCGGCCTACAAAACGAAATTCAAGAATTTTAAATTATGTACATACATACCTGCAATATTTTGCTTTTCATAGTTCAAACATAATGATTAAGAGCTAAACTTACTTTTTGAAAGCAATTTCTTATGGTATCGCTTTTAACAAGCCACCACGCCCGTTTAATAAAATTAAGGGCATCAAGTATTGAAATCGATGTTATAAATTGTTTAATTGACAAGCCGTTCTCTATGGCAAGTATTTGTTTTCGAACCATTATTTGTCTGAAATAAACTTTAAAGCAGTGTATTATCCCTTGGTCGAGAGGCTGCAACAGTGATGTCGTGTTTGGTGGCAAAAATGTAATCTTTACATTCTCAACATTCAAACCATCAACTTTATGGCAGGCTGCGTTGTCAACTATTAATAACACCTTTCGCTTTTGTTTTCCCATTTCATTGTCGAATTCCTTCATTATCATTGACCACAAAGATCCAGTCATCCAAGCTTTGTTCTGGGAATAGTAAGGCAGTGGCACAACTTTTCCATTAAAACACCTCGGGTTTTTCGACATTCCAATTGCAAAAACTTTTTTGAAGGTTCCATCTGAATTACCTAAAAATAACAGAGTCAGGCGGGCCTTTTGTGCCTTACCGCCCACCGCCTTGTCTCCTCCTTTACACAACGTTCCGCTTGGAAGAGCCTTGTAAAAAAGACCGCTTTCATCCGCATTAAATATATCGCCTGGCTCGTAGTCCTTTATTAAGGTATTTAAAACTTCATTGCGGTAGTTTTCCGCCGCCGTAGTATCAGCATCTGCTGCCTCGCCTTGAATTTTTTTAAATTTAATATTTTCACGTCGCTGCCAACGCCACATCCAACCAGCAGTTGGCTCAAAGTCGCAGCCCATTTTAAGTGCGAATTCCTTTGCCTTTTGTGCAATTTGAGCTCCACAAATTGTCGCATTCAATGATCGCATCTGGTTGAACCATTTTGATAAAGCCTCCTCTACTTTATCGCATGTACCAAAACGCAATCGTTTGCGTTTTAAATTAGTTTTCGAGGCAGCCGCCTCAATTTCTTCGCGCTTCCTCCATATTCGATGGATGGTTGAAATGTCCACCTTGAACTTTTTTGCCACATCAGCCTTCGGCCTTCCTTCGTGTTCAATCAAATTTATTGCTTCCAACTTTTGTTTTATAGTCAAAGCAGTTACTATTTTGCGCGTTTTACCAGGCATTTTTCTGTATTTTTCAAACTTACAACGATGCAAATGACAAAAGCGAAAATTTTTGACATATAGATAGCGAAGATCGATTAATACAAATGCTCAATAAGAAAAGCACTTATCCATATTGCCATATTTTAAGATTTTACAAGAATATTTTTCGATTTTATAATTTTAAATTTAAAGTGGCACTTAAGAGGGGAAAACTTAAACCAAATTTTTTAATAAACCACGAAATTTAGTGGCCGCTAAGCGGGATTGGCACTTAACTGAGTGGTACTTAAACGGGGAAATTTCTATAAATTTTTTCAAAAAAATGTTCGAAGCAGTAAAATACAGGTACTTAAGCGTGGAGGCACTTAAGCGGGATTTACTGTATCTCTAATTATCAAAAACTAAATAACCTCATTAAAGATAATACCAAAAGTTCATTTGTCTTAAAACTGTTAAATGACTTCATTCATAAAGTATGCGTTACATTAAGTGATGACTATAGACCGGTGACAAAAATGTTGTATGCGTCGGAAGCATCATGGTACTCCTTTGAAGGCAAACAAATGCGCCCACATCATTCTTGTACAGGGCCGGATCCACGGGGGGTGGAACTACGGGAGAATTCAACCAGAAGTTAAAAGTTATACATTATTTCCAGTGAGCCACAAAAATCTTTAAAAAATTAGCAATCACCATATTGATTTTATGCTATAAATAATTGTTGAAATATATAGTATATCAAAAATAAAATATATTTCTCAAATCAAGTACAAAATTATAGAGTCTTCGGCAGACTATAGCGATATTAAAGAATTACTGAAAAAATGTGGTTTTAATATAAAATCAGTAGAAAATATTTCTAGCAGAAATAAAGTCCCACAACCAATGTTCAAAGTAGAATTAATGCCAACTTCTAATCAACTAACGAAAAATAATACACATTCAATTTAAAATTTAAAATATCTGCTTCATCGAAAAATTACCGTTGAGGAACCTCAATGTACCAACTGCCAAGATGGTTCCATGGTAAAAAAAATACTTTGATTGAGTAATTCTATTCGGACTTTTTGTACATTATTGAGCATACTTTTTATAATGTGGGGTAATTTTTTCATGCCGAAATGTTGAAGCATAAGACGCCAACAGAGCTTTCAGTCAGAAACTCATCTTACGAATAAGAACAATTTCCTTATACCGGAATTTAGACTTTATCTTGCACACCATCCAGATGGAAAGACACACACGTTCTCTTATTTTCGTTGGGATAACTGACATATTGGCCGATATATGTGGTACAAAGACAGCCAGAAGTTCGAAAACCTTTATAATAAACATATATATGGGAGCTAAAAGAAGTATTGGTCAGATTCGACTAATTTTTGACTTCCAGACTGATTGCCAGAGAAAAATTATCTCTGCATTTCAATTATATGTCTCAAACATTGGTCAATATTTTCGGTCGAAAGTCAACTATAGATACTAGGGTTAACGTATACGGTATAGAGTCTTAAAAAGGTTTGATTGGTTTTGAACAATTTTTGGTCAAAAGGTGCCCAAATTTTATTACGTTATAATTACTATTTCTTAGTTTGCGTACTGGTTGTTGGCGTGGTTGTTTTCCGATTATGCCTATTTTCACATTGTATCATAATAGTGTTAGAAAAATTATACGCACAAAATTTAGTCGAAATCCAATTCACACCAGCTCTCATAAAGCCTTCTCCTACCATCTCGGACGTAAAATTTAATGTCTCTGGCGTAATTAGTTATGGATTTATTGCGCTTTTAGTAGTTTTGAACAGTACCGTTATATGGAGAGTGAGCGGGGCTATCTTCCCAATTCAGTTTTTTCGAGATTAACAAATTTGGTTGTTGCAGCTTTAGTGGTTTAAGAGATATTTACATTAAATATAATAGAGGGCGTGTTCACGCCCACTTTTTCAAAATTGTTTACACCTCTTACTATTGGCATCCCCTCTGCCAAATAAAAATTTTATTTCTTGATTAAATGCTTAGTTATGGCACTTTATATGTTTTCGGTTAATGGCTTTTGTGCACCGGGCAGTGGTCCGATTGCGCCCATCTACGAGCTCGAAATATTTTTTGTACCAACGAACCTGCACGTCAAGTTTTATCAAGATAACTAAATTTTTACTCAAGTTACAGCTTGCACGGAAGGACGGACAGACAGTCACCCGGATTTCAACTTTTCTCGTCATTCTGATCATTTGTATACATATAACCCGATATCTATCTCGATTTGTTTTAGGTGATACTTACAACCGTAAGGAGAAAAAAACTATAATACTCTGTAGTAACTGGTTGCAAGAGTATAAAAAGGAATCCTTCACTGTAAGGGTGGTGAAAAGAAATTGTCTTAATATGACTGTAAAAATGTCACTAAAATAGTGGCAAGTAGGAATTCTCCTAAGGAATCAGGGAATACAGAAAAGATTTATTTTATATTGAAAGAAACATTCAAAAGTGTTTGCAAATCCAAATGAGGCCTTGCCGTTTAACACTAACATTAGGAGAGTAGATAACGAACCGATTTATTCAGTCATACCCTTACCCGATAGTTTCTTCAGAGTTTTTAAATCAGAAAATTAAAAATTTGCTACGAGATGGAATAATTCGTTCTTCTCGATCACCATATATTAATCTTATATCGGTTGTCGACAAAAAAGGAATGGACGACAACGGGAGAAAGAAGAAGCAGATGGTAGTTGATTTTAGGAAACTGAATGTTAAAATAGTTTCTGAATGATATCCTATTCCAGATACTTCAGTTATTTTAACTAAGATGAGGGATTCGGCATTTTTCACTACACTCGACATAAAGTTCGGTTTGATCCAACCATTCCATTTGAGTAAAACATCTGAATATTGTCACCGACCATCAGCCTTTCACCTTCGCTGACTCGGATAAGAATCCAAACAAAAAATAAAGTGCTGGCGAACATTTTTGGAAGAATTTCTTGTTGCCGATGCATTGTCACACCGCACGTTAGTGCAATAGAGAAAGAAACTCATCTGTTACTATTTTTGCACGGTGCAAAAGCATGTCGAACGAGTGTTTTAGCTCGTTGGCCGGTATGGCCGCCAGAATGCCGGTGCAAGCCTTTTGAATGGCCTCTGGTCTGCATAACGCTTTCCTTTCATCGGTAAATGCATTTTTCCGTAAAGGAAGAAGTCACACGTGAATACAGGGAGTGATTAATGGTTAAAATATGATTTTTGGTCAAATAATCGGTCACAAGTATAGTTCGATGAGACGGTGCATTATCGTGCAACGAACGCCGACTTTCATCTTCGCGATATTGGGACCGAACACGTCAAATACGGCACACCAAACACTTCAAAACTCCAAGCTAGAATACCGCATTAACGTTTTGATCGGGTGGAACAAATTCATAAAAACAATCAGCATTGTCTTCACTTTTTACTTCTCCATGCGCGAGTTTTTGGGTCTCGGCTCGTCCGGTGCTCTGGCGTTTCGTTTCGGTATTACATTATAAACACCACTTTTCGTCATCAGTCACAATTTGGTAAAGGTAGTTTTCGTCCTTTTTGACCTCTTTAATGATGTCCTTCGAATGTTGGATTCTGAGCAATTTTTGATCGTCACTCAATTTGTGCGGAACAAACCTTTCGTAAGCCTAAATGATAGGTCAAAATGCGATAAATCGTTGTTTTGGAGATGTTTAACTCCATTTCCATGAATTTCAATGATTATTTCGTCTGATTTTTGATGAATGATACTTTCGATGGAATTTCCGGTGATCGCGGATTTTGATTGGCAACATGTAGGCAGTCATTTATGTCCTCACGACCACTTTGAAAACGTTGAAACCACTCGTGCATTATGTTACGGGATAGACAATCATCGCCATAAACTTGTTTCTTCAATTGAAACATTTCGGTAAAAGTTTTACCAATTTTAAAACAAAACTTGATGTTGGCTCTCTGTTCGAAGTTAAAACATACTGATACTTAAAACGCAATAATTTCACCTCTAATCAATGAAATGTCATGAAATTCTGACTGGACAGAATCTAACGCAGCAGTCGACATATATCGGGTGATTTTTTAAGAGCTTGATAACTTTTTTAAAAAAAAAAACGCATAAAATTTGCAAAATCTCATCGGTTCTTTATTTGAAACGTTAGATTGGTTCATGACATTTACTTTTTGAAGATAATTTCATTTAAATGTTGACTCATGTGGTTTCAACAAGATGGCGCTACATGCCACACAGCTCGCGATTCTATGGCCATTTTGAGGGAAAACTTCGGAGAACAATTCATCTCAAGAAATGGACCCGTAAGTTGGCCACCAAGATCATGCGATTTAACGCCTTTAGACTATTTTTTGTGGGGCTACGTCAAGTCTAAAGTCTACAGAAATAAGCCAGCAACTATTCCAGCTTTGGAAGAAAACATTTCCGAAGAAATTCGGGCTATTCCGGCCGAAATGCTCGAAAAAGTTGCCCAAAATTGGACTTTCCGAATGGACCACCTAAGACGCAGCCGCGGTCAACATTTAAATGAAATTATCTTCAAAAAGTAAATGTCATGAACCAATCTAACGTTTCAAATAAAGAACCGATGAGATTTTGCAAATTTTATGCGTTTTTTTTTAAAAAAGTTATCAAGCTCTTAAAAAATCACCCGATATATGGCGCCACAAGGGGGCTAGATTCGAAAAGTCCTATTTATTTTGGAATGCAGCTGCTGCATAGTTAATTCATTTGTAAATCAAATAATTCTTGAAGAAGGAAATATCACAGCCAAGAAGACCAGAATTATTTTAAATTCAAGGATAAATTACATTAAAAAAATTCGGGATCTATTAATTGATTGGCGAATACCTTAATCCTGATGCAGTTAATGCCATTTATTGCAGTTTGCCTAATTTTAATTTTTTAAACGAATACTATTTTCCAAATATAAGGAAAAAGTTATAGGAAATTACCGCCAATTGCAAAATTTGTAATGAAGCCAAGTATGAACGACAACCGACTAAACCAGAGTTAGGAAAGACTCCGATATCATACGTCCAGGGGAACGTTAACTTAGATATTTAATTCATTGAAAGACGTAACTTTTTAGCTGTATTGCCAAATTTTCAAAATTCGCCACATTTGCGCAATCATCGTCATTGCCTAGTCTATAACCGCACTACCCAATGCATGTTGTCCGTTTGCTACCATTTTAGGTGCAGCATTAGACGCATAAAGGGCACAGATGACAAAACGGAAGCGGTAGCCAAAATTATGAAAGCGGTCGCGGACGGCCTCGATTTAGAAGGGGGCAGTTGACACATTAGTCTGCTCACTACACCGTTCTTAGAACTACTCCACGCCAGTCAGTAAACGCAGGAATAGTACGCGTTAGAGTTTCTCAACAAACTTGCAAATTCTTCGCTACAACAACTAGTTTATCTTTCAATGCAGCAACAGGGATTCACCTGTTGTCTACACAACAACAATAATCGCTAAATTGGACATAGTTACGCTACATCGACAACAACAACATGTGCAATAGCACCAGTAATGCCAACATTGTATCAACAGTAGGAAGTACTGCTTATAATTTAAAGTTTTAGATCTAGCTTGGATTTTAAATAAAGCGCATAGCGCTCGAACTTCCTGGAATCTATAGTCTTTTAATTATCACATAGTACTGAAAACATAGTATCCACAGTGCTGACGTGTGACACAAGTATACTTACTCGATATAGTATACTTATGCCAAATAAAACGCACTTAACTTTTTATCACACACTCTGTACAATATTTATTAGGTTTATTCAAATAACTGAATATATGTATAATCTACGCAACCTTGTCTGCGAAGATGTTCGAGCAGCAAGCGAAGCGGTGACAATCGGCGATCGTTTGTTCGTTTCTTTCGGCACAGCTCGGCTTTTCTACCAACAACACAATGTTGCCATGCTTATGCTGTTGTTGTTTTTGTAGAACAATGTTTCAATTTTTGGTTGTTGACATATTCAAATAAAAAATCAATTCCGTTGGGATTCGAACCTACGTACCTCCTACGTGCTCATCGTAATTTTTAAAACGCTTACCACTGACACTTGAATTGCATTGTCCTAATTATGGTTTGGTTATGCATGAAAGAAATATACAATGGATCGCCGATTGATACCTCTTTCCTTGCTGCTGCTGCGCATATGTATGTTTGTGTGCTTGTTCATTATTGAAGTTATACTTTTGTCTTTCATTTCTGCGAATTCTCAACTATTTTGCGTATATTTTGGTTGAAATACTCAGCGTTGGCCGTTGAAAAATTAAGGCTATACTTTACAGGATTATTTCTGTAGTTAGTCTTCATTTACATTTTTTGGAAATCGACCCGCGATGACGAGGTATATCGTTTTATCTGACAGCGTGAGGTTTAAGAAGTTCATTTCTAATTGTGTCTTGTGGCATATTAGAAATGATATTTCTTCGAAAATCGTTCGCTTACAACGGATAAAACGACTTCTGAGTGGTGATTTTAATGAATAAATTCCTTTTGGTTGAAATGCTCTGCGTTGGCCGTTGAAAAGTTAAGACTATACTTCTCAGGATCATTCATTCCTTTTATTTCTTAAAAGAAATTAATGATCTTTAGATATATGCATATTTTCAATATTTCGTTGTCATTTCCATATTCGTAGCAATGGAATTTCTATGGCATAAGTAAAGTAATGGCCGCCGATTGTCACCCCTTGCCGCTGTAGCAGCTTCGCCTACAAACATGTGTAAATATGTATGTATGTATACGTAAAATCGTGAATACATATCGACGCAGATTTTTGCGAGAAGCACCAGAAAGTTGTGCAATTTATGATTTTTAGCTTTTGCCATCGTCGTGAAAAGACGACTTGTTGGCAAAGGCATGCTCGGGGAGATAATAAATTATAATAAATTTATAAAATGTGAATTTAAGTTTTCTAGATTTCTTTCATACAAAATGATATGCATTTCTTGGAATATCACTAAGAAGTATAACTTCATCCGCGCGTAGGGACTCCACGCACTTTTTTTTTAATATTGGTTTCCACACCCTGACACTGCGGCGAAATCCGGGACTCACGTCCCTTTGGCGGGAAGTCACAAAAAGAAAGTGCGGACGTTGCGGTTTAAGAAAAATGAATAGTTGCGGTCGAACGTTTGCTTCACGGATGAAATGATAAGAAGCAAGATCCCGTTCGGATCTATCCCTTTTAATAGTTTGGGTGGTGAATATTTGATCATTACGAGTCGTCTCGTTGATGATCGTATGGTTGTTGTGTTGTAATGATGAACGGTGTTAGGTACTGTGTTTGATGCGTGTGTGTGTAATGGTGTGTGTTGTCAACTGTTGTGTGATGAGGTGTTGTGACGTGACGCGATGTGACGTGATGTGATGCGGTGTGGGATGCTGCAGAACGCTCATAACTCATGTGAACACTTAGTCTCTTTACAAGCACAAAGTGCTGAAATCATAATTTACACTGTTATTAGGTAAACACGTTCTCTCGTTTTCACTAAGAAAACGATGGGTCCCAAACTCATCGCACAACCCTATGTAGGGGATGTTTCGTCTTCTCACTTTAGCTTGCCTTCAAAAGGATGCTCTTAGGCTACCCAGAGAATACTTGGTCGAAGACCGGAAATCGTGAGCTGCTTGAGCCATATGTAAAATAATCGTTTCTGGCCATTCCCAAGTGAATGGCGATCAGAGAACTTTCTTGGAATATTCAATTGGCGCCACGTAGCGAAAAGAAGAGACGACTGGCGCGCTGTTGTTAACTCGGCTATAGTCGCGTAAGCGGTGTCTACGCCAATTAAGAAGAAGAAGTAAGTTACATATTTATTGTATTTATTTATTTATTAAATGAAAAATAATAATACAATTATTATCTTACAGAGTAAGAAGCACTAGCTTCCAGGGCTTATGGCTTACTGCTCTAATAAAACTATATTGTCTTAGAATATTAGTACAGTATATTAGCCAGTAAAAGGTAAATATAAGATCAATATTACTGTCAGTACAATTATTAAAATAATTGATGTTAGTAAAGAAAGTTATTTGGACGTAAGATAACTTAGAATTATAGAATTTAAATAACTTTCTAAGGCCAGTTTTGGACAAAAATTCGGCTACCTTGTGGATGTTTTCCTCAGAAAAAACCTTGAGCGTATGCCCAATCCGAAGTCGGGAAAACGCAATAATGCCATTAGTTCGGCAGGGGGTCGGAATATGTGGCTGCATGCCAGTTGTATTGAAGTTCGAGTAGTAGTGTTGCACACTGTTCCAAGAATTTCTTTAAGAAAGTTATTGACGAGTTGGAAGATATCTTTACTCAACATATAATTGCAGGTAAATAATGGCTCCATTGCTACGGATTTTGCTTTCAGATCCGCTAATTCATTGCCAATAATTCCAGCGTGTCCAGGAATCCACACAATTTTGATTTCTTTGTCTTTTTGTATAAGTCTCGTTCATATTTTAGAAATTAGGGTTACCTTGTTAGTAACATTCATTATACTAACAAACAATAGTTGATATACTGTCTGTGCAGATTATCGTCTTGTCGTTAGATTCTGAGGCTGCTAGTATTGCGTTGTATATTGCAGCCGCCTCTGCCGTATACACTGATCTATAATTTGGTAGGTGCCCTGCTATTACTGTTTTCCAATGACGTGTGGTCCTTCGACTTTGACCCATCGGTGTAGTACATTTTCCATTCTTTCCGAAAAGGAGCTTTGTTTTCTTCAAAGGCGCTGGAATACTGTTGGGCTTTGCGTGATTTGTTAGACCGAGAAGGAAAGATGAGTAGCTTAAGTCCCAAGATGGTGAACTGACGGGAGGCAGACAAGATGGTTTCGAGTCTATTCCTAAAATTTTAGCGTATTCCAGCACTCTGTGCAAAGTTGGCGTGCGTCTTGGTGTTTTATTAGCGGCCCATATCGTTGTGATAGTGTCATACATAATACTATTTCTGCAGAGAAAGATCTTTGGGATAACCCTCATAGTCGTATATTCAATTCTTTCTTGTAAAGTAGGCATTCCAGCTTCGGCTAAGATGCGTTGAATCGGGGATGTTGGAAAGGCACGTATACTCCTTCGAACGGCTACATGATACGTAGAAGAGATCAGTTTTATATTACTCTTTGCACTATTTCCGTATATTGGTAAGCCATAGTCAATCTTCGACAATATTGTAGCCTTAGTACAATTAAATAAAAGACGATCGGAGTAAAACGTCATCTGTATAAATAATGTGGGAAATGTTCTTATGTTTGCTAATTATGTATGTGGCTTAATTCATTAAAGGCGATAGCGAATAGCATTACGGAAAGAGGAGATCCTTGAGGGATTTCATTTTGTTGGTTATGTAAACTGGAAAAAACATTATTTACTTTTACTTTGAATTTACGATTAGTGAGAAAAGATTTGATAAAATGGTATATTTTATTACCAAATTTCTATTTTTCTAATTGTCGTAAAACTATGTGAGCTCCGACACGATCAAAAGCCTTTTCAAAATCTGGACTGAGCGTAGAAATATGATTGTGGGAAGACAAACCATATGAGACGAAACTTTCAAAAATGAAGATCGCGTCGGAAGTTCCTTGCCCCTATTTGAAAGCGAACTGATGTAAACTTATTAAACTAAGTTTGGAAGTATATCACATAATTCGTTTTGAAACGATTTTTTCTGTTAACTTACTTATGCAACATATAAGTAAAATAGGTCTATAATATAGAACTTCTGAGGACGGGTTAGTAGACTTTGGTATGGGAACAATTGTTTTGAGGATAAATTCCGCTCGTTAAAATTTGATTGTACAGATTGATTAATCTAATTTAAACGGTGGAGGCAAGTTTTTTATCATATCGTATGAAATTCTATCTGCGCCAGAAATTTTCCCTGACAGAGAAGATATTGTGATTTCGAATTCTAGATAAGTGATTTCTGATTCTATTATTTTAGCTGGTGAGTTAAGCTGATTGCAGCTGCGATTTAGAGTTTCATATTTTTTATCTATAAAAGCGGATCTAAAGTTACCGTCGCTAGAATACGTAAACCAAGTGGAGGCAAACTGTTCAGCTATCGCCTTGGTATCGAATATTGGACCAGTTAGGCTGTTAACAAAATTTATACTGACTTGGGAAGGTGAGCCAGTTAGCATTTTAATGTCTGACCAAATCTTTTTAGGATTCGAACTGGGATTTATTTCTTTGGTAAGTTTTTCGAAGCACATTCGTTTTGCTTCACTAGTTTTTTTACGAAAAATAGCATTTGCTTTCTTGTATAAAATCAGGTTGGCTTCTGTTCTGGAACGCTTGTATTGTCTCCAGTTATGCTGTTTTAAATTTCTTAGCATCTCCAACTCCTTTGACCAACATGGAACTACTGTTTTATGCGGTTTTGAAACAGTTCGCGGGATTGAAAGGAGCGCTGCAGACCTTAATATTTTGGTGATATTAGCCGCATCTTTATTAATATTTTGAGATACCGGGATTTGATCGCAGAACAGAATTGTCTTTTGCGTGTACTTGACCAGTCTGCTTTTCCCGAAAGGAACTTTTGTTTAGGAAAGCCCTTTGCAAAGAATGACGTTGCAATTTCAGTTACTATTGGGTAGTGGTCACTACCACACAAACTATCAAGAGATCGGCTATTTACTTTTGGAGCTATATTAGTAGAGCAAATAGATAAGTCGACGTGCGTAAAAGAATTATGAGTTGAAAAATGAGTCGAGGCATCATCGTTCAATACGGTAAGATTCTCTGTAAGAACTAAGTTTTTCAGAATTAATCCTCTTTGGTTGGTTCGTGGGGAGCCCCATAATGGGGACCACGAATTCATATCGCCAACCTGGATTACGGGCTTGGGTACTGAGGAGAGAATTAGCTGAAACTCAGCAAGCGTGAAATTTTGTTGTGGGGGAATATACAAGCAAATAATCGTAAATTTAAATCCTATGGATATCTGAATGGCTAAAAAAGCTATATTTAAATGGATTTCAATGCACTTATGTGGAATGTCTTTTCTAACTAAAAACAGCAATACCTTATTGGTTTGTTAAATTCTGAGGTAAATTTAAGAATTAGCTAACATACTTATTTGGTAGAAAAGAGTCTTTATTTACAGCAAGATGAGTTTCTTGTAAGGCAATTAAGTGTGGTGAGATTTCTTTAATTAGAAATTCAAGTTCAGTGTAGTTGTTTTAGAAGCCCTTTATGTTCCATTGAAGTATATTGAACATATAGCAAATAGGACAAAGAAGAATGGATTAAATTTCTTCATCGTCGAAAGTTGGCATAATCTGATCATGGTCTGGGTGACTGTATTGTTGAGTTATTAATGGGTTGGTTTGTGAGTTGTTGATAAATGCGTTTGAAGTGAGGTGAGATTGTAGTTCGCTGATAAATGAAAGAGAGGAGTTAGTTGCTTGAGCTGTTAAGAGTGCTGTGGGGGGAAGAATTGAGAGAAACAAATGGATTTATGGTGTTGCTTTTTTCTGGAATATAATTCAGTTTTTGAGCGCAAGAAAAGGTTGCTGAAGTGTTTAAGTCGTTGTTGGCGTTTGGAGTAAGATATGTTTGAGCAGTGTTAGTGCTCTTTTAGTTTTGAGTTGTTGTAATTCTTTGATTCATTTTGTTTTACTTTTTCTGTAAAAGTAGTGTTAGGAATTATCATTGAACATGCATACTTATCAGCAAAGCCGAAATACAATTAAAAATTAATATCTATTTTCAAACATACTTACATACATACATATGTATGTATGTACATTAACATAGTCATGCATAGGGACACAAGTCATAAATTGACAGAAGAGATAACATTAAACACACACACATGTATTAAATTATACATTTGGAAACAACCCCATGTCAAGCAGCAATAAACAATATGCCGCAATACATAGAAACATACACACATACAGTACAGTTACAGTACCCCGCCAACCCATTAGAAACACGGACAATTATTCATATAGTTTTGCGTTCAGAGTCAAATAAATCAAAAATTATTACGATATGTGAATGCAATTTTAATATTCTCGCAACAAAGTTGCTAAGGCGAGTATTATAGTTTTGTTCACATAACGGTTGTTTATAAGTCCTAAAACTAAAAGAGTCAGATATAGGGTTATATATACCAAAGTGATCAGAGTGACGAGTAGAGTTGAAATCCGGATGTCTGTCTGTCCGTCCGTCTGTCCGTCCGTCCGTCCGTGCTAGCTGTAACTTGAGTAAAAATTGAGATATCATGATGAAACTTGGTACACGTATTTCTTGGCTCCATGAGAAGGTTAAGTTCGAAGATGGGCAAAATCGGCCCACTACCACGCCCACAAAATGGCGGAAACCGAAAACCTATAAAGTGTCATAACTAAGCCATAAATAAAGATATTAAAGTGAAATTTGGCACTAAGGATCGAATTAAGGAGGGGCATATTTGGACGTAATTTTTTTGGAAATTTGGGCGTGGCGCCGCCCCCTACTATGTTTTTTGTACATTTCTCGGAAACTACTATGGCTATGTCAACCAAACTCTATAGAGTCGTTTCCTTCAGGCATTTCCATATACAGTTCAAAAATGGAAGAAATCGGATAATAACCACGCCCACCTCCCATACAAAGGTTATGTTGAAAATCTCTAAAAGTGAGTTAACCGACTAACAAAAAACGTCAGAAACACTAAATTTAACGGAAGAAGTGGCAGAATGAAGTTGCACCCAAGGTTTTTTTAAAAATTGAGAATGTTCGTGGCGTCGCCCACTTATGGACCAAAAACCATAGCTCCGGAACTACTCAACCAATTTCAATGAAATTCGGTACATAATATTTTCTTAACACCCTGATGACATGTACGAAATATGGGTGAAATCGGTTATCAACCACGCCTTTCTCCAATATAACGCTATTTTGAATTCCATCTGATGCCTTTTCTGTATAATGTACGAGTATACATTAGGAAATGAAAATACAATTCAATACTCAAAGTACACAAATTGATCTAATCTAATTAATTTTACAGCAAAAAAAAAAAAATATGTGAAATATTCTCACTTTATCATGCGAGAGTATAAAATGTTCCGTGACACCCGAACTTAGCCCTTCCTTACTTGTTTGTATTATATTTATTTGAAATATCATCTTTTCATAAAATTGAGAAAAACTTAAATTTTTTTAGTATTTGGTTGACAAACCTATATTTTTATTAACAGCCTTCACCATTTGAGACATAATATTCAAACAAATATTATCATTATTTTTGAATCTGGATCATTTAGGCACACACCCTTTATGTTATCTTTGAGTGGGGCTATTGTGGGATTTGTTCGGGAATATATCTTCGATTTAAGGAACGTCCAACAGTTTTCGGTGGGGTTTAGGTCGGGTGAATTGCCCGAGTTATGTTTCTATGTTCCTTCGTTAAATAAAACACCTTATCGCTTTGAAGGTTACACCAATAATGAATTTTATTTTAAAATTAATTTTACATGAAGAGCAATAATAATTGTATGAAAGTTGGTCAACAGGAAGTAAGAATAAATTACAATTGTTGCAATGTTTTGTTCTGCTGACTTTGATATTTTACAATTCAGTTTGCAAGAAAACAAAGTTTTATATTGCTGACTTAAACTATTTAAAGGTAAGTATTAATTAGTACACAATTGTTGCAATGTTTTGTTCTGCTGACTTTGATATTTTACAATTAAAGGGAAAAATTATTATTAGTAATTTATGAATATGAATACAATTCAGTTTGCAAGAAAACAATGTTTTATATTGCTGACTTAAACTATTTAAAGGTAAGTATTAATTAGTACACAATTGTTGCAATGTTTTGTTCTGCTGACTTTGATATTTCACAATTAAAGGGAAAAATTATTATTAGTAATTTATGAATATGAATACAATTCAGTTTGCAAGAAAACAATGTTTTATATTGCTGACTTAAACTATTTAAAATTCAAATTAAAAGTAAATGATTTATTGTTGCCGTTTACTGGTGTCTTCTGGGTTTTGGTGGGGGTTGATGTGACGATATAACTCCTCCACCCTTAGAGTAGAGCGATGGCCACAACGAAGTTGGTGGGGGCAGAGCGGCTTCAGTGGGCTTAGGATAATACCGAATTATGGGGTTTTTCCATAACAGAGTTACACTAGTGATAGTTAAGGTGATGAGTATCAATGTTGTTATCGTAATTATGTTTCTTCCTTGAATTGCATCCTTTCTTAATCTCGTAATATCATTTTTGTTGATGAAACTGTAGTCTTTGATCTTCTCTGGGCTTAAAGTCTCTGTTATTGTTGTTATTTGCACTTTCTCTAGATTTGGTGGTGCTACGAAGATTGTGTCCCAATGGACTGAAGGGTTGTCTTTATATGTTGTTCCCGCTATCGTGACGGAACAATTCGTGTAGTGGAGAAGGGAGGTTCCTTCAATTGTGAAGTTTTGCCCACAATCAGAGGTTATCGGTAGTCCCTTTACGTTGATAACCATTATATAATTATCTTCCGGTTGGAATATATTCGATGTGGGCCCCACATCGTTCACAGGACATATTGGTGTTTTATTATTCAAAATTCTAGCGATACAAGTTGAATTATTGGTGCTTTCGAAGTCATTTGACCTCTTGCAGTAGTACACGTTCTCAATTTTTGGGCAAATCTCTGTTAAGTATTGGAGCTCGTGGTTATTGTAACTTACGTATGGTTTTGTTTTAATTACTTTCGTATTATTTATAGGAAGAGGAATGAGATGGAAAAGCGAATTCGTACTTTTAGCCAAATTTGGAAGTTTTATATTAAAAATTAGGTTGCTATTATTATAATATGCTTGGAGTTCCAGAAGTTCGTAAAGGTGTCCGTCCGAAACTAAGTCAATATTCTGGGACTTAAAATGGTGTCTTATTTCATCCAATTCATCTGGATGAAGAATAAGCTTTGATACTACACCAAGTTTTGCGAGCATTACAGCTTCTATTATGTCAGAGATATGGTTCAATAATAAATCTATATTATAATCAAGCTGATTCATGTATTGGATTTCTAATAGCGCATTGTCTTCTTTTAGAATATGATTAGTTGTTTTTGTTGAGAGTTTTTTTAAAAATTTTGTAATGCTTTCCTGATTGTTATTCATATGCTCTGTCAAATTTTTAAATCTCTGTATCATTTGTATATTCAAACTTTTTTGATTTTCCTCTATTATTTTTGAATTTAATGTTGTGTCCTGGAGTTCTTGTATTTGTTTGTTTATAGTCATAGCGTCATTTGCGTCCATGTTCCCAGTTACATATTTTATTACAGAGCCTAAGCCGTTGAATAGTCCTCGTTTTGTACGTTTATATGGATTTAATGTCTGTAGTTTGTTTTCGAGTCCCTTAAGTTTCATCTTACAAATTTTAGCAGCATCTTTTAGAAGGCTATTTTTTCAAATTTGTCTACGATAGTAATTAATTTTGAAGTTTGCGAATTATAATTGTCCAAGTCTATTATATGAATGAAATTGAAATAACTTTCAATCGTTCTCGCGTGTCCAATCTTCAGGGCTATCATATTCTGGTCTTCGTCAAAATTTTGTATTTCCAAGACTTGTCCATAAGCAAAGGCTATTCTAAAGGTAAATAATTGTTTATTATTTTCGTGGTCTCAGTTTAATTTTTGATTTGTGTAATTTTTTGTCTTTAGTAGTTTGTAAAGTAACGTTATTATCTTTTAATACTTTATGTTTTGAGAATCGTGCAGTTATTTTGTTTCTCCTACATTCTTTTCTATATATATCCTCTTCTTTGTCCCTACGCTCTGGAGGTTTCCTAGATTTATTAAGACGACTAATATTTTTTAATTTAGCTTTCATAACTTTTTCTTTAATTATGGGGTATAGTTTTTCTTTAAATTCATTTAACTTAACTAAAAATTCGTGTTTGTTGTCGTATTTTATGTCTCTTGAGAAGTTATACGGTCTTCCAAAGAATAACTCATATGGTGTAAATTTTGTAGATGAATGGATTGTATTATTGTAAGTTATGAACGTCTCATCTAATACCTCTTCGTGATCTAATTCCAATTTCTTGGATTTTCTGGTTGTCATTATAATTCTGTATATTTCAGTTAGGGTTGAATGAAGTCGTTCTACTGGAGAGTTGCTACTGGATTGTTGAAATGATGTTAAGTGAAGTATAATTTCATATTGTCTACAAAAATCTTTAAAAATGTTAGATGTAAATTCGGTACTCAATGTACCAACTGCCAAGATGGTTCCATGGTAAAAAAAATACTTTGATTGAGTAATTCTATTCGGACTTTTTGTACATTATTGAGCATACTTTTTATAATGTGGGGTAATTTTTTCATGCCGAAATGTTGAAGCATAAGACGCCAACAGAGCTTTCAGTCAGAAACTCATCTTACGAATAAGAACAATTTCCTTATACCGGAATTTAGACTTTATCTTGCACACCATCCAGATGGAAAGACACACACGTTCTCTTATTTTCGTTGGGATAACTGACATATTGGCCGATATATGTGGTACAAAGACAGCCAGAAGTTCGAAAACCTTTATAATAAACATATATATGGGAGCTAAAAGAAGTATTGGTCAGATTCGACTAATTTTTGACTTCCAGACTGATTGCCAGAGAAAAATTATCTCTGCATTTCAATTATATGTCTCAAACATTGGTCAATATTTTCGGTCGAAAGTCAACTATAGATACTAGGGTTAACGTATACGGTATAGAGTCTTAAAAAGGTTTGATTGGTTTTGAACAATTTTTGGTCAAAAGGTGCCCAAATTTTATTACGTTATAATTACTATTTCTTAGTTTGCGTACTGGTTGTTGGCGTGGTTGTTTTCCGATTATGCCTATTTTCACATTGTATCATAATAGTGTTAGAAAAATT
>NW_026089622.1:16860867-16872621 GCF_024586455.1 Bactrocera neohumeralis
CTCTTCTAATTTTCATATTACCGAAATTAAAATGCCGTCGGCATATGTGGAAATGGAATATGTTGCCTCTTCGAAATTTTCATATAAATGAAAACTGCGCTGTTAAACTGCTGAAGAGACAGCTTCTAGCTTACCATATATGGCAAACTATGTAGTATCCTATATCTAGTAAGCAATGAGCAATGTGGAGTCTGCACAGGCAGAGATGCCCCGTTATTATAATAAAAGTATTTTTGAGAGTTGGTAACACTGTAAGGTTGGCACCATCAAACATGTCAACACATTAATTATATTTATATATTTCGAAATTTGAAATTGAAATTTAAATACACGATGTTATGAGCAAAGTTTATATTATGTTGTCGATTCAAAAGTCTTGTTTTAATGCGTTCTTCAATTCGAGTGGAACTGAGAGTACACATACCGTCAAATGTTTGACGGCAAGTAAGTGGTCAACTTTTATATGGGAAAATGGAATTGTCGTTTTACTCTATTTTACTCGTAATTTTTCCTTATTTGATCACCGTTTAGACCTACCCTGGACTACGACAAACATTTTAAAACCAAAGTCAGCTCAATCGGCCCAGCCGTTCTCGAGTTTTAATCAGACTAACGAACAACAATTCATTTTTATTTATATAGATTATTTTTTAATATACATGTCTGTTTTTAAATGAATTTTTACAAATTTAAAATTTTGTATATTATAAATTTTTATTTCCTTTTTTTTGATATAAATTTTTATTTAATTTTTTTATTATACCTTTGTTTTAATTTTTTTATTATCATTTTTTTGTGTTGTTTTTTAATTTTTTAAATTTATTTTTAAATATTTTTTTAAAGGTTTTTTGAATTTTTTTTTAATTAATACATATATACATACACATAAACATACGTATTTCATACCGTGTTGCATAAACAATGTGAAGTAGAAGTGTTTTTTTCTTCTGAGAAGATTCTGTTTTTTATTGGGGGAAATTAGTTTATTTTTTTGTGCGAGACATCCAGAGAACCAACTAAGTGGAAACCAGGCCAAAGAAAATGATAAGTACACTCTGATTTTTATTAATATATCATTTGCACTTACTTTATGTGTCTTTCCGCGCCAATTTGTAAAAATAAATAAAAGTTTTTCTCTTACAAGAGCGAGCTCTTAACTTGTCTTTTTTCATTATATTGCCGTTTTTTATTTTGTGATCGATCAGTTCGCCTTCTCGATTTTTCGTTTTTTTTTTTGGTTTGTGCATTGCCAAACCACCGCAAACAAAATATCAGCTATTGGCATTGCCAAACTTTTTTTAGTTTTAAGTTAGACAGTAAAGCTAAAGACTGAACATACACATGGAGGGGTGTTTCCAAACTATTTTTTCGCCGTTATGGCCTCTGAAAATAGTATTGGGCGAACACCGGATAATCCTTTCTGAAGGATTTCTAAAATAATGAGAATGGTAAAAATGAGGAATCCGCCTTCTGGACCAAATAAGAAATGTGATACTGCCGATGAAGTAAGCAAGGAAAGTAAGCCTAAGGAATCGCAAAATGGAGAAACGCCAGCATTTTTAGCAAATTGTGCAAAAAAATTAAAGATTTGCAGAGCATGACTGCGGGACAAAGGCACATTAACCAGGCCAGGCGCGAACTTGGGGGCAGTATGGTGACGCCACACGCACAATCGGAGAAAGTCGAGCACCCATCGAGAATAGTGATGAAAGGACAATCAACTCAAGTCAAGTAGTGTAGCAGCTAAAATAACTCAAAATGATACCACGACTCTTCACAACGCAAATGAAAATTAGAACAAAACCAGATGCAATTATTATTACGAAGAAGGACGGTGCGTCGTATGCAGATATTTTGCGAAAAATAAAAAGTGAATTTCGGACTTGAAGAGCTGGGTACAAACGTAACCTATATTCGGAAAACATTCAAAGTAGACTTGCTCCTAGAACTGAAAAATCGAGCAGACACGAAAGCCGAATCTTTCCAAAAGTGTTTGGCGAAATGGCTATGATACAGCCTAAAACCCACAACATTATGATTGCGTGTAAAGATCTAGGCAAATTAACAACAAAAGTATGGAATCCAGAACTTGGAGGTATCAAATGTAAGAAGTCTGCGAAAAACTCGTAGTGGCACAAAAATAGCACTTGTATGCATGCGTGCTCAAGATGCCAAGGGCGTATTTAAAATGGGAAAAATAAAAATTGGGTGGTCGATTTGTCGCCTCCGAAAATACTCGCCTGTTCCCAGATGCTATAACTGTTTCCACCTGGGTCACATGGCACGTAGTTGCTGCAGTTCGTCAGATCTTCTCAATGCACACGTTATGGAACCTCGGGACATTTAGCAAAGGTATGCACAAACGTTCCGAGTTGCATGCTCTGCAAATGGGAACCCTCAGTATTGAGCATGACTTGTCCCAAGTACCTGGAGTTGATGATGTCTCTAAGAAAATGAAGATAATACAGTTAAACTTAAATCATTGCGCAGCAGCAAGGGATTTTCTAGGTCAGACAATTACAGAAGAGAACATTTATGTCGCCATACAAAGTGAGCAATGCTGACAGCGTCCGAAAAGCAATCGGTTGCAGTCAAAACAAGGCGGCAATATGATCCTGCAAAAGACAACCTTTTAAGACCATCTCCAGAGAAGCTCATAACTGTTTATTTTGTAAGTTGCTATACTCGTCCCAGCGCAGCAATTATAGAATTTGAGGATTTCTCTTAAAACTGTCTTTAGAAACCAGAGGCAAAACACCAATTGTAATAGTGGGTGATTTTAATGCATGGTCAACTGAATGGGGCAGCAGATGTACAAACCATCGAGGACGCCTTATTCAAGAACGAACCTAACAATAATAAACAGTGAACGCAAAACACGTACCAAAAAGGAAACAAAGGATCTGTGAATTATGTTTGCAAATGATTTTCTCAGCAGGCACATTAAGTGGGCAGTGTCAAATACAAGTTTATACACAAATAGTGATTGGCGATTATAGCTAAAATTTCGTGCATTTGAGAGCCGGAACTCATCAGCAGAAACACTTACCAAAAGCGAAGCTAGAAACTACGGGAGTTCGATGCAGACCTACTTAATCCACTCTGGAGTGCATTAAGAGCACCAGTTGACGATGCCGCCCGCCAGATGTCTAAAGTGCGAAAGAAACTGGTCGCAGCATTCGATGCAACAATGCGTAGATCAACACATCACAAAAATCGGCGGCCGGTATATTGGTGGAATGAGGAAATTGCATCTTCGTCTGCAGCGTAACCATAATGAAACGAACGAAAATCGACTTAGAGAAGGACTTAAAAGCCACAAGAAGCTCCTGAAGTCGGCAACCACCCGGAGCAAAAAATCATGTTTTGAGAAGTTCTGTGAAGAAGTAAACATTTACCTTGGAAAACTGCTTACAAAATCTGTATGTCGAGATTTAAAAATAAGCTGCAGCAACCTATAAATGCATCTTTTATGGGAAAAGTCAACGAAACACTATTCCCGAAACACGATCAGATTTCCTATGCCAAACGGCGAAACGAAGCTGCAGAGTCACAGAAAAAGAGCTCTATGCTATTGCAAAGAAAATAAAAAACATCAATGCACCTGGATTAGATGGCAGACCTAATAGAGCCCTGAAGGAAGCTACATTCTCAAAACCTCAACTGTTTGCTAAAATGTACAACACTTGTATAAAGGAAGAGGTGTTCCCCGACTCGTGGAAAGTACAGCGTTTGATTCTTCTCCCAAAACCAAAGAAACCACCTGAAGAACCTTCATCGTACCGACCTTTGTGTATTCACTACACAATGTGTAAAGTGTACGAAAATATAATACGAAACCGCTTAGAGTTACGGCTTTTAAAAAAAAGAATCCACGATGGAAGCACTACGAGAAGTCGTCGATACTGCGAAATGTGCAGTAAGTGGCAAAAGATGGAAAGGTGGCACAAAAAAGTACTTCGGGCTGATTACCCTAGATGTCAAGAATGTGTCCAACACGGCAAAATGGGTATACATATTCAAACTTTTGGTTACGCCCAAGAATACCTCATAAACATTATAACGAGCTATTTTAAAAATAGAACAAATAGAGCTCACTATAGGGGAGTGCGAGATTACCGACGGCTTTCGATGCTTCGCCCTACTACAAAAAAACAAAAAAAAAATTGCATACTAATGTCCTCATTAGCATATACATACAAGCTTACGTGGCTAATGAGAAAGTAAGGCACAAGAAGCGATAAAAACCGGATAGTACGGATTGTTGTACCTGGGCAACATTCTGTGAAAGCGCAGATAACAATTCTTGTCACACATCATCGTACTTGCCGCTGTAATCATATATTCAGAATACACGTGGTTTTAGTAACGTACGTTCGAGATCTTCTTATCAACATCTGTCGAAGTAACCGACAGTTCGTCAACTTGTCGCAGTCTCCGTGCAAGCATACGGGACTCTTTACAGTACAGTTTGATTAAATTGCAGGTCCGCTTTTGCTATATCTCCACGAACAGCATCACATTCTTAATTACTAAGGTACTTGTATATATGTACATATTTTATACTAACAACAGCTAATTGCTAAAATTTTTTAAATTGGCACTGTCAGTATTTAGAAACCTGTTCAAACGGTGAATCCTCAAAAGTAACACAGAGAGATTGTGTGTTACACGGTAAGAAAAAAGCAAACTCATTCGTATTCAACTCGTTCGAATGTATCGGCAATTTTTGATTGCCGATCAAGATTAACGATATCAACTCAATTTGTGGAGAAGCAAACCTCATGAGCCATTGCAGTTGATTCAACTCAAAACTGTAACTTGCGGCTTGGCTTCCGCAATGATCCTAACTATTCGCAGTTTATTTCATATTGCTGATGTCAATAAAGGATGGAGTCATGTGTAGAAGTCCACGCAAGTGAGGAAAGTTCTCTGATCGCCATTCACTTGGGAGTGGCCAGAAGCGATTCTTTTAAATATGACTCAAGGAACTCACGACTTCCCGTATTTGACCAAGTATGCTCTGGGTAGCCTAAGAACATCCGTTTGAAGGCGAGCTAAAGTGAGAAGGCGAAATATCCCCTACATAGGGTTGTGCGTTGGGTTTGGGACCTGCCACGTAAAAAACCACCCCCAATGAATAGTAACAACCAGCCTCGGATGAGAGACCCCCTTTTGATGACGACCACGGCAAACGAAATAAGGACTACGATTTAAGGGCATGCACCTGGAATGTCCGGTCCCTTAATTGGGAAGGTGCCGCTGCCCAGCTGGTTGATGTCCTCGTGAAAATAAAGGCTGACATCACCGCCGTCCAAGAAATGCGATGGACGGGACAAGGACAAAGACGAGTAGGTCCTTGTGGCATTTACTACAGTGGCCATATAAAGGAGCGCAAGTTTGGTGTGGGATTCGTGGTGGGAGAGAGACTCCGTCGCCGAGTACTATCATTCACTCCGGTGAATGAACGTCTAGCCACAATCCGCATCAAAGCGAGGTTCTTCAACATATCGCTGATTTGCGCCCATGCCCCGACGGAAGAGAAGGACGATGTGACCAAAGATGCCTTTTATGAGCGCACCTATGAGAGCTGCCCCCGCCACGATGTCAAAATCGTGCTTGGCGATTTTAACGCCAGGGTGGGCAAAGAAGTATCTTTGGCACTACGGTCGGTAAATTCAGTCTCCACGACGAAACATCCCCAAATGGGTTGAGGCTGATCGACTTCGTCGGGGCCCGAAATATGGTTATTTGTAGTACTAGATTCCAGGATAAAAAGATTCCTCAAGCTACCTGGTTGTCTCCGGATCGAAAAACACCAGCCAGATCGATCATGTTGTGATAGACGGAAGACACGTCTCCAGTGTTTTAGATGTGCGTGCGCCCCGAGGTCCTAACATCGACTCGGACCACTATCTTGTTGCAGCAAAAAACGCACGCCAACAAACACAAGGAAGGTTCGACGTCGAGAAGCTGCAATTACAACAGACAGCCGAACGATTCTCTACTCGGCTTGCAATCCTGCTCTCTGAGAGCACTCGTCAACAAGGGAACTGTGCGAACTATAGGACGGCATTTCAAACTCCTTACGTACAGCTGCAACCGAAACCATTGGTTTTCGGAAAGTGCAAAAGAGCAGCTGGTACGACGAGGAGTGCCGTCTCGCAGCGGAGAGAAAATAGACTGTATACCTCGCAACGTTACGATCGACCACAACACGTGCGGGATGGGATAGATACCGAGAGTTGAAGAGGGAAGCGAGACGCATTTGTTGACAGAAAAAGAAGGAGGCCGAAATGCGTTAGTACGAAGAGCTTGATAAGCTGGCCGACAGGGGTAATGCTCGAAAATTCCACGAAAAAAGGCGGCGACTTACAGAAGGTTTCAAGACCGGAGCATACTCTTGTAGAACCCCCAAAGGTGATCTAGTCACCGATGCCCAGAACATACTTAGATTATGGAGGGAACACTTCTCCAGCCTGCTAAATGGCAGTGAATGCACAACGCCAGGAGAAGGCGAACCCGATTCCCCAATCGACGACGATGGAGCCGACGCTCCATTACCCGACCATGAAGAAGTTCGAGTAGCAATTGCCAGCCTGAAGAACAACAAAGCGGCAGGGGCCGACGGATTGCCGGCCGAGCTACTCAAACACGGCGGTGAAGAACTGCTAAGGAGCTTGCATCAGCTTCTTTGTAAAATATGGTCGGACGAAAGCATGCCCAACGATTGGAATTTAAGTGTGCTATGCTCAATCCATAAAAAGGGAGAACCCACAATATGCGCCAACTACCGTGTGATTAGCCTCCTCAACATCGCATATAATGTTCTATCGAGCGTATTGTGTGAAGGAGCTGCCTTTATGCCGCGATGTCTGAATTTGGTATCCCCGCAAAACTAATACGGCTGTGTAAACTGACGTTGAGCAAAAGCTCCGTCAGGATCGGAAAAGACCTCTCCGAACCGTTCGATACCAAACGAGGTTTCAGACAAGGCGAATCCCTATCGTGCGAGTTCTTCAACCTGCTTCTGGAGAAAATAGTTCGAGGTGCAGAGCTTAATAGAGAAGGTACCATCTTTTATAAGAGTGTACAGCTGCTGGCGTATGCCGATGATATTGATATCACCACACAACAAACAATGTCAGCCATCTAACGCAGGATAACTCTTGCCAACAGGTGCTACTTCGGACTGAGTAGGCAATTGAGAAGCAAAGACCTCTCTCGACAAACAAAAACCAAACTCTATAAGTCACTCTTAATTCCCGTCCTGATGAGTCGACGTTGCGAGTTTTCGAGAGAAAAGTTCTATATGGTGCAGAGGCTTAGAAGAAGAAGAAGAGGAAGAGGAAGACCTCCACTCCGTTAGAAGGACCATGTGAAGAAGGACCTGGTTACGCTTGGGATATTCAATTGGCGCTTCGTAGCGAAAAGAAGAAACGACTGGCGCGCTGTTGTTAACTCGACTATAATCGCGAAAGCGGTGTCTACGCCAATTAAGAAGAAGAAGATGTCAATAAAGCAGCCTTTTCTCTAGCATCGTCTGCTATTCGTGAAAGTTTTTATGTTGACGATTTGTTAACTAGTGCAGATAGCATTCAAAACTTACAAAAACTAAAAATGGAAATTATAGAAGTTCTTCGTTCAGCCTTAGCGTCTTGAACCCGCGAAAGTGCGTCCGCGACTACATTTTCTTCTCCTGGTTTGTATTTTAATTTAGCACCGTATTCCTCTATTAAATTTTTCCATCTGTGGTCTGTATATTGTTAGATCGGCTATTCCGTAGAGATAATTTCTTAATTTCTGAAGTGTTAAACATAGTAACATCTTCTTCTCGTTGGTTGGATAATTCTCTTCTGTTTTTGTTAAAGTTGTAGATATAAAGGCTATTGGGGTTTACCACAAATCTGGTAGGTATAGTTCTACCTGCTCCTTTAATTTCCCATTAGTAGTAAGCATTGCTTTAATTGCGTTATTATCTAGGTTTGTTTTTATATTAGAGCTTTTGTTTTTCGAAATGCTACCGTTTTCTCCTCGTAAATAAATGGTTAGTGGTTTACAAATCTGAGCGAAGTCTTTAACGAATTTACGATAGTAGGAGATAATCCCAGAAAAGAGCGCAAATCTTTTAGATTTTCCGGTATTCTATATCTATTTATAACTTCAGTCTTTGACGGATCTACTGTAATCCTTCCATTTTCAGAAATTCTGTCTGTGTTTGGAAAAATTTTGACTTTTCCTCAGATATCTTCATATTAGCGTTATGGACTGTGATGTGGTCGAGTATATCAATACGTCATCTACATACACATACATATGCCCATTTACCAATGTATGAACGAAATATATCGGCAACACATCTTTGAAATATAGAAGATGCATTTTTTAATCCAAAGGGTAGTCTAATGAATTCATATTTTGCTCCGTTAACTGAGAATGCAGTTTTCTCTCTATCTTATTCTTTTATTATTATTTGGTGGAGTCCTGATTCCAGATCTAAGGTTGTAAAATACCTATGTAGCTTCTTCTAAGTTTTGTAAAGTCATAGTTATGTCCGGTATAGGGTATCTATCTGCTATCGTAATTTTATTTACTTTTTGGAAATCTATAACCATTCTTTTCTTTGGTTCGCCTTCCTCGTCAGTGCCCTTTTTTGAAACTTTTCACATTGGTGCATTGTATGGGCTTCTGCTTTCTTTAATTATACCGTTTTCTAATAATTTCCCTGTTTCGTTTTTTACAAAGTCTTGATCAGCGTATGGATAATGATATTTCCTAACCCAGATTGTAATTGTATATGGAAAATGTTCATTTTTATAATTATTTTTCATTAAGTTATCTATTTGTTGTTTATACTTTCCGTCTCTTTTCGTGTAGTTCAACTTCTCGCTTTTTGAGTTTATCGACACTTTTGTGAATGTGACAGAGTATTTGAATAGATTTATTATAGCTTTCATTTTCCGTAAGGAGTCTTCCCCTAATAATATATAATATCAAAATCTTTTAATTTATCAATTTCATAAAAATATAAATCATGTCCAACTAAATTTATTTCTCTTTTGTGAGAAGTACCATGTAACGTATTTGTTTTTATAGGTTTATCTAATATAATTCTTACATATGGTTGTAGTTTGCTTGATTTCCGTTGTACTTTTGTCTTGTCGGTCTTCTGAATCTGACTTATGATCGACGTCCATCGGTTCTACTGCTTGCTGTCGTTGATGACTGTACGAGGTTGCTGGAATGTGATTGTAGTATTTCCTTTTTTAAAGCTTCAACCACATATTCATTCTTATGAGTCATTTCTAATTTTGATAAAATGGCATTCAATGCTTGGTATTGGGTCACTTAACGTTACACCCTATTAGTTAAGTTATTTTAAGTTTACTCTTATACGGGGCATCTCGACAGGATAAAATCTATGTCTTGCTAACTGTCAAATCTATTGCTAATCTCCATTGCCAAATCTGTATGTGGGCATTTGTTATCATAAGATAATCATTTGCGCAAAGGTGTAGGGTAGGTAGGTTCGAGCTGATGTAGCTCATGCTTTGAGCTATTGAAAAATTTATTTTATCACATTGCGAAATGCCGTCGGGTAGGTAGCTGATGTAGGGCATGTTTTGAGCTCTTGAACTGTTTAAATCTTTTATGAGGAAAATAAAAAAGGATTACGATCCTTTTACAAATGTATTTCTGGGAAAAATAAGAAAGGGAAAAAGATCCTTTTTTTTGCAAATGTATTTCTGTGAAAAATAAAAATTCATATTGTTGGACAACTATGTATATAATAATTGTAGCATATATACGAATTAAAATAATAAATTTAAAATAAGCAATAATATTTTGATTTTTGCTAGTATAAGTTTATTAAATTTAAGATTTCGTTTATTCCTAACCCAATTTGTATAATTTTTCTGTAAATTAACAATATTAAACTAAATATTAATTTTTTGAAAAAATATTATTTTGAAAATGTACTTTATATTGATAATATAACACAACCGTCTTAACACTCGCCCTTCTAATTTTCATATTACCGAAAGGAAAATGCCGTCGGCATATGTGAAAATGGGATATGTTGCCTCTTCGAAATTTTCATAGAAATGAAAACTGCGCTGTCAAACTGTTGAAGTGACAGCTTATAGCTTACGATACGAACGAATTAGTTTGCCATATACATATTGTAAGCTATAAGCAATGTGGAGTCTCCACAGGCAATAGGCACGGCAATACAGTTAGTAAGACATAGATTTTATCCTGTCGAGATGCCCTGTATATAAGAGCATACACTCAATTGTACTAAGAAACATATGTATGTGCATTCTAGGGTATTATAAATTGTACATGCATAATGCTCCCATATAACTAATTTGTATATACACACGAATGAATGCCCACATAAGTTCCCATCAACATAACAGCGAGAGTTTTTGTCACTCCTTTTGTGTGACTCTTTCACATGTGCATGCATATGGACATCCATCGAAAATATCAGCATAAGCCTAATCATAGTACCTAATTACATTTTTATTACATTAAATAATACAGTCTACTGCTGACCACCAAGGCGACAAGTTTTGATTTTCTCCTTCTTCTTTCAATTTATTTACGCAGCCCAATTTCTCAGTTAAATCATTGTTGTTTCGTTGAACTAACGCGGTTGGGAAAAACTCTTCCTGATCCTACACTTGGTTTAGTTGATCAAAATACACATGGAGCGGTAATTCTTTCTGTTGCTCGCCCTGTGATCTTTCCTCTGACCAGTATTACTGCCTTGGCGTATATGTTGTGTCCCTGGAACTGTATTATGCTGTCTATTAGTGTGGTGGCCATCTTCCTCCAGTTTCTGTATTCGTTATAGTCACCACTGAATGTTGTTAAAGATTTAAAAATGTTTAAATCTACATACATACGTCGTTTGGTTGTGCGTAATGGCATTATTGTTCTTGCACTGGTGTTGACGGAATAGGATTCAATGCCTTTAGTGCATGTAATTTTTACTGTAGCTCCGCTACAACACTCTGTAATATCTGCATTCATTTTTATTAAAATTTTTTGTTTCTTTGTTTGATTATATTCACTTTGTATTTTATCCTTTATAGGATTTTTGTTTTAAATGAGGTCTTTACGTATGTATGTCCTTCTATGGGACTGTCGAGTTATATCCTTTATAGGATTTATTTATTAGGCAGGGCTATATCCTGTGCTTGAGGAGCAACGCAAAGGACTTAAGTTTAAATCCTTTTATTGTTGTGCCCCACGTTGGCCAATTAATATTTCCGGGTCTCCAAATATATAAACAAAACATTTTTAGCTCCACTTACACAATCTAAGACTAGTAATAAAAGACGAAGCGAGGATATCTGCTGCCTCTATTTATAAAGGGTGGCGTAAAAGTAATCCTCCTATCAGAAGATGCTATCATTTTTGCAATTGACCTCTAGTGTCAGTTCTGTTTGGACATTTGTGTAGTAAACACATGCCAAATACACGTAAATAAACAATGGTACGCTACACTGCGTGCCACAACTGGTGTGCTGAAGGATGCATTAACTGGGCGCCTAATCTCCCGTTTTGGTGATTTGCACTGGCTAGCAAGATCGCCTGATTTGACCGCTCCAGACTTCTTTTTGTGAGCCTTTTTGAAGTCGCTGGTTTATATCAACAAGCCTCAGTCTCTTGCAGCTCTTAAAGACAATATCCGTCAAGAATGTGAGGACCTATCGCCGGAAGTTCTGACTAAAGTGATGG